>NW_025786228.1:0-17055 GCF_021130785.1 Homalodisca vitripennis
GAAGCAGATATGAGATCATTAGATTGATTAGAAGCAGATTTTTTTGACTAAGTTTCAGCTTAAGAAAGTAGAAAGTAAACAGGCTTATAGATTAGTTTATTTTTTAGTTCGTGATTTGTAGATTCTTTTATTTATGGTTCAATGGAAACAGTATTTTACATTGATTTTCTGACTGTCCCAAAATGTGGTCTAGGAACCCTATATTCATGTATCTACTTTTATAATATATATATATAATAAATAGAATTTTTATAATATATATATTTTAAATATATATATTATACATATAGTATCGTCAATAATGTAATAGGCCTTTAAGTTATATATCCACTTAAATTTGCTTTTGTTGGTGTACAGTCATTTAGAGTTGTTACAATTATTTTAGTTTGGTTAGACTATTTTGTTGTGGTAGACCATCGTACCTTGTTCATGCTTAAATAAATGGGCATAAAATTAAGAGTTTTTTATCTACTTACATAAATAAAGAGTTCATTTCAAAATACTATGATTGTGGCTTTGTACTGATTAGCTAGTGTTATGATCGCTTTTTAATTATTCCTCAGTGATACAGTTTGCAAATAATAGTTAAATGATTAGTTTATTGGATCTCAGAAACATTTGTCATCTTGTGTATAAAAAAAATTAGTAGAAGTACTGTTTATACGTTTTAAATGGTAAACCTTTTCCTTCAGGTGTTATTAACTCTAATAAAATTATACCGTTTCACTTAAAACGTAAAAGGCGGTAATTCACTGTAATTCTAAAATTTTTTCATAATACATAAATGGTGCATCAACAGCTTAAACTCCAGACTTCATAGAATAAACGCAAGTGATACCACTGAACAAAATGCACAAGAGCACAAATAACAAGTGACACATGCACTAACATATAGTGGAATACCGGGAAAAAACACTAATGTCTCCGTTTCCTGCAATATCCCAGCGAGTCAGCTTAAGTAATGACACTGGAAGGAGATGGTTTTAGTTGTGGTGGGGGGGGGGAGATGAACACAGTCGCCTCTGGCCTAAATTTTCCTAGATCCCACTGCCATGGTGTGTGTGTGAGTTTTTTCTTGCAGGTTTGTTTCGATGCTACTCGTTTTAGGTTTCCTATTTAATTATTTTGTAATGTCAGTTCAAAAGCCTCTTAACCTCAAACTAAGATTGACTTGGTCGTTCGGTCTGAAAATATTATGTAATGCCTCAATAAGTTTGCATTTGTATCCAATACTCCTTGCCGTGTATTATGTGAATTTCATCCAATTTTAAGATTCGATTTTCAGACCATCAGGATTTTAAAAATATGCCAACTGAATAATTTCAATCCCCCAAACTTAGTGCTATAAGTTTTGTAAAACATACAAAGGAAAAGGTGTAGAATCCTGTTATTATTTCAAACGCTAATGAAAAACCGAAAAAAAGGATATATTAAAGCCTAAGAATAGCTATTTAGTTGTATTTTTATACAATAATTAGTTTTTGTTCAAAGTAACATAATTTTAAAGAATTAAAATGTTATTTTAAAACATAAAGTAAAGTAGTTTAAAATTAGAGGACACCAAAAAATTAAAAAAGTAAAGTAAAGATGTCTTCATGTTACCAGGCGAAGTTAGGGCTAACAAGCTCAGTCTAACACAACCTGGGGAACAACGGCTTAAAGGTGACTTCTGAACCACCATCAACGGCCGGGCAGGCGGGATGCTTGCAGGGACAGGATCGCTCAGCGGTCACCCATCCAACAAGCAGCTACGCTCGACGTTGCTTGATTCTGTTATCTTGCGATAACAGTTGTACCCGCTACACTACGCCATTGCCGTAAAAAACACTTAAGGAAGAGATACAACAATTTTAGAACACATCTTGGGTGAAACTGTAACATTAGGTGAAGGAGGAGGAGCTCTTCTTATTGGTAATATAAATTTTCTATTATTTCACAAAAGAAAACTCACAATTATCCAATAATTTGTGTATTTTTTCACGAGGCCTTTCGACATCGAAGATTGCCATCATGGTGGCATACATATATATATATATATATATATATATATATATAATATATATATATATATATATATCCCTAAATGGAAAGGAAATACTTTTACTTTATATGAATGCTTATCCTTTATTGTTCATACCTAGGGGGTATATGAGTATTGTTTTATTTATTGTATATTTAATTGAGAGTATTATACCATTTTGAATATAATTCCTAAAGAAACAATCTTATTACTACTAAAACAAAGATTCTTCGTTGGTTAAGACATATCCATAATTATTGTGTTTTAAATTTTATGATAATATCTTTTGTTTAAACTAAGACATTTATCATTATAGTATGTACATTAAAAACTCCAGAAAAAAAATCACTGAAACTGCATGAATGCAAACCAAAAACATTTAGGAACATTTTTACATTTGTTCATAATTGTTATAATTATAATAATTGGGGAGTTTGAGAGCGCTTCTTATTGCAAATAAAGGTAGAGTGACTGATATTACATCAGATTCAGACAATCTCCAAAACACTTTTATTATTTTCTCAAATCCAATTTAACAATTACTTCTCATATAAGTTTTAATATAAAGTTATACATGTGAATTGGACGAAGGAATTATTTAAACGAATGTGTCCATATATTCGGTGGTCATATTATTCAGCCTACAGAGTTCATGGTGAACCATGCGTGGATATATGTCCTGTGCAAGCTCACATGTTCTGAAATAGCCTAAATCTCGCTCCAAGTGATGGTTCACAACGTAAATACATTATTATATACAGTTTAATTTTAATTTTTTTTACATTAAGTATTCTTGTTATAATAACCTTTCCAAGAGTATTTCCACATCACTCAATATAACTCCATTGTTTTTACTATCAATAATGATCACACTCTGTGAGAAAATTAGTATATTTTAATAAAAGATAATTAAGAACAGAAAACACTTATAAATAGTAAATTATATCACAAAATCTTAAGTTTGTCACTCTATTCTTAATAACATTACTGTGTATTAAACATAGAGGGATGGACGTCTCAAAGGAGTAGTACAAATTCTAAAAAGTAGAGGACATAAACCTCAAACAAACGTAGCATGATAAAAACAGAGTATACCTCCTTCAAAGATAATATACTATTATAAAAGCAGAGATTATTTAATTAACGAAAATCAGTGACGAAATTAGTAAATATTCACCTAAAGCTTTAGCATGAGTAAAACTAATTACATTTTAAATGTATTTGTTATGCTTAAGATCTAACGGTTTAAAACTATTGAGTTTAATGTTACTTCTTGTATGATACATTCGTAAATAATATATTATTGGTTTACATTTTCATTCCAACTTTAATACAAAAATGTATAACTCTAGTACGCCACATTACGTAATATTGAATTAACATAACCTGTACATTATTATCATTCCCGAGAGACGTCCTACAGACAGGCAGACAGACACACAACTATAAAGAAAGGAAAGTCTTGTATCCCCAGTCAGAGAAAAGAGAAATTGAATTAGAACTATCTTACTTTGAAAGTGTGTATATAGACCTATCACAAAGTTTAGGAGCAACTTATAAATGAAAGAAATGTACAAAACGCTGCTTCTTCTTCTTCAGTTTTGCAGATAAAATTTAAATATATTTTAAAGATTAAATGAAGCGACGCCTGACTCATCGCCCTTTTAAATGTCATTGATGACCGAGAGTACAGCAATACGGGCCCACACTATAAACTTTGGCCCGAATGAAGAGAAAGCCAATGAAATCATCTTTACTTAATTTTAATCTCACGTTGAGAAAAATTAAAAACATTCTGCCTAATTGTCCAGTGAAATTATTAATAAATTGCAGTTATTAGTCATGAAAGTTATTGAACTCAACATATGTAGCCACATCAAAATTGGGATTAAAATAATCTAAACAACTATCGATTTTTTAACATTCAACAAACAAATATTTAAATACGTATATATAGCCTTACAAACAATTTATTATTTTATTCTATGTTTCCAAAGATGGAGGTTATAAGTGACGGTTTATAAGGCATATTCAAACATTAATATTGAATATAATTGTATCATTATAAATAATTACACGATTTCTTAATATGAAAAATTATGTAAATATATAGCATGAAAATGGGAAACATAAATAATGATTGTAGGTTATAATATATTATTTAATCAAAAAATATAGATTACAAAACCTGAAGCTGGAACGGACACTCGCCACATTTGCAGTTTATTAGATTCAGTTCACTTAATTCTGTCAACAGGATCAACTTTTTATTACCCGTGCCCATATAATGTCGATAGGGTAAGTTCTAAAAACTAAAAGAAGTAAAAAGCGTTTACAATGTTTGTTGTCCATCAGTTATTTGTAAGTTATTTATTTAGTGTGTTAAGTTTAGTATAATTAATTGACAACATTAGCCAACTTATGCAGTTATAATAATAATTCATTTAAACTTGCTAGCTAACATTTTCGACTAATAATACTATTGATAACACCGGTATTTCACATGTAAGAAATCATTTGTGTTTGGAAAACAATAACGTATTAAGAAACTGTTACAAATATGATTTTATTCGTTGAGCGAGCGATGGCAATGAAGTTCGTTGTGAATGTTTTTAAACGGTTATTGCAAAGTTTTTATCAAATGAAAGCTAATTTAGATAGTAATAAATTCGTTTAAAAGTGTCAGAGAATTCGTTTCTGTGAATAGACGTTGTATTAAAAAGTTTCTCGTAACAGCTTCATTGTATTAAATGTTGATCAAACAGTTACCAGTTACCGGTTACTACCACTTCAGACACGAAAACATTTCCAAAAATCAGTTTTAATGTCTTCCATAGTTTTTCGTTCGTGAAATTGAGACCCATATTTCCAAACCCTGTGAATTCAATATATATATATATATATATATATATATATAAATATTTATATATTATATATATATATATATATATATATATATTATATATTATATTATATACAGGGTGACTCTAAAAGGACTTTACAACTTTGAAATTTTATATTTAGATATTTATGTGACTTTACTTACAGACTTGAAAATATGTCGTTTTGTAGCAAATTAACTTCAAGTTTATTGTGATATTCTTATTTCGGTTCGATGTGACTTCCCAAAAATCCCAACGGTAATCAATTTTCTCGCCACACCCGTTTCTAGTAAATCTGGCGTAGCTTCAGCAATCGCTATGCTATGATTCTTCTTCTTAGATCTGCAAGACTGGCTGGTAGAGGTGGAACATACACTTTATCTTTAATGAAAGCCCATAGAAAACAATCCATAGGAGTCAAAATCGGGGGATCGAGGTGGCCATACAATCGGTCCTGAAATCCCAATCCAGCGACCTGGAAAACGACCGTTTAGGAAATCCCTAACATCTGTTAGGTAGTGAGGTGGTGCTCCATCTTGCTGGTAGTAGAAAGGAGCATCCTGTTTGTTCATCTTCATCAATTTGAGGAAATCAAAAAATTTCTGCAACATATCAAGGTAAACGATACCAGTGACAGTTCTCTCCATGAAGAAAAATGGCCCGTACACTTTACATTTTACTCATCGCTCAAAACAACATTCACTTTTTTGGACTGTCCCGAACTCGTTCAAGCGATTCTTTTGGGTTTTCGTTTCCCTCCGATATTCTGCAGTTATGAGTGTTCACTTTACCACTGAAATTGAAAGGAACTCTAATCACTGAAATATTATAAAGTTCAGGAATGTCTCATCTTCCCTAATTTCGATCCAACATTACAGCACAGAATTCTCCACGAGCAGCTTTATTTAAATCAGTGATATGTTGTGTACCATCATAAGTCTGTATGGTTTTAAGTGCAAAACGACCTCCGTAGCACTCGTCCAACTGTCTTTTGTGGAATTCCTGTCTCCACAGCTTCACGCCGCGTTGAATTTTTTAGGACTACGGGCAAAGGTTTCCCTGACCTGTTCGATAGTAGCATCACTAACCTGGTGGGCGACTGGCGATTTTTTCATGACGAACACAAACAACCTGTCTCGACAAAATTCTTGTGCTAACTGTAAATAGAAGGCCTGTTTGGAGGGTCTCTTCCGTATTCCGTGCAAACTCTACGCTGAACACTTGTAGCAGAGTTTGTTTCATGAAAGAATAACACACAGCGAGCACGCTCTGCAACCAGTGAAAAGTAGCCATTTTAGTACAGACAAAGCTGGCGCTCGCAGTGGTGGAATTTGGTACTATTAGCACTACGGGAGTCAAACTTGGAGTAATTTGCTACAAAATGACACATATATCAAGTCTGTAAGTAAAGTCAATAAATATCTATATAATTTCAAAAAAGTTGTTAAGTCTTTTAGACTCACCCTGTACATAACTATATATATTATATATATATATATATATATATTATATATATACAGGGTGAGTCTAAAAAGGACTTTACAACTTTTTATTATATATATATATTTATATATATATATATATTATATATAATATATATATATAAGTAGATATGAATATGGGGTTTTCTAGCTCACTTTTGGGGACAGACGGTAAATCAATGTTAAAATACTGTTCAATGTACCATAAAGGAAGCTGAGAAAATAACACAGCAAATCTCAATGAAAAATTAACCGAATCTACAGTCGTTCGTCTCCAAAAGCGATCGGTACATTACTATCTACTCTGTGGAATGAAAAATTAACCAAAATCTACAGCTGTTTTTTGCTTCTATCTACTTTCTTAAGCTGTGCTTTGTAAAACTGTTGTCAAATCTGCTACGAATAAGGAAAAATCTTCGAAATCTTAATAAAATTTAATCAATTTTAAAACATTTTTTACTGTTGAAAAAGAAAATGTTATAATAGTAAACGGGGAACACAATTTTTATTCTTAAAAGCAAATCTGCATTACCGACATTTTAGTTCCGGGTGTGCTACTACAGACCGACCATCACGATAATCGCTTTCGCCTGCGTCATATCCGTAGTGATATCACGCCGTGAGAGGCGCAATCGTTGGTTTACAAGCACCATTTAGATAAATAAATTTTTCTATTTAAATGGAGAGGAAAAAGGTGTCATGTCCATACTGCAAAAAAGACATTTTTGAACACCATTATGATAGACATTATAATTCTAAAATTCATCTAAAAAACAAAGGCATTTATGAGAAAGAATTGAATTATTTGAGGACTTGGGCTAAATAAAATCAAAATTGTCGATCATGAAAAGATGTACAATATAGAAAAATTGCGTGAATTAAAGAAAAACTTTAAGGAAGATAAAAAAAGATCTCAATCTATTTAATGATGAAAAAAATTCAATCAATCGCTGAAAAAATTGTCCATTGAAACAAACGATAAAACTAAGTCTGAAATGATCGAAGAAATTGACAAAACTCTTAACGAAAAACCTGAAAATATCATAGATGTTGAAGTTTTATCCTCAATAACACGGTCTTTTCAAGCAATACATTTTAACAAATTTAAACGATAATTCCATGTCAATTTACAAATATCTATCAATTATGAGGCCAGAAATTAAGAGTTTAATAGAAAAATTTCAAGAGAATGTTAAAAATATGAAAGGATATCTCTCTTTGGAATGCGAATACGAAACGAACTTTAGTAAACGGTTGAAACACAAACGTGTCCAATGTACTTTACTATAAAAGCAGATGAAATCTTTGACGTAAACGACTTTATTACTAAGCAATTTAATAAATTAACACATCGAGAACAGACAAATCATCCAAATAGAGGTTCTGGATGGACATTCAAAAGTTGTAAACAATTAGTTTTGAGCCTTAATAAACACGAATTTATGAACGCAGGATCATATATCGATTTACCACAAGAGATCAAGGTAAAGAAAGCTTGTGTAAATATCAAAAATAAAGATGATTTCTGTTTTGTTTATTCTATCCGATGTGCTATTGGAAAACCTGAAAAGAATGCTGATAGAGCAAAGCAATACGAGAAATTTGTTAATTGACGAGATATTTTCGGGCTTTGAGTATCCAATGTCTTTAAAAGATATACAATTATTTGAAAAACGAAGTCACAATTCCAAGTACAAATATCCAAAAATGTCTATAAATATCTACAGTTATGATGAGAAACTCAATATTGTTCCGTTACAAATTTCTGAAAAATATGATGCCGAGTTAGAAATCGATTTATTGTATGCTAAACAAGGAAGACAAATCTCATTATGTTTTGATAACCGATTTAAATAAACTCGTGAGTTCTCAGTTATCCAAGCATAAGGAAAGAAAATTTCTTTGTAGAAGATGTTTTATAAGCCATTTCTACAAATCTGGAGATTTAACAGATCATTTAGAAATTTGCAAGCAACATGAAGTTTGTAAACCAATTATGCCATTTCCAGGTCAAACAACATCATTTACTAATTATCAAAAGAAGTTTAGCCATTCCTTACGTTATTTATATGGATTTTGAGAGCATATTAGAAAAAATTCCAACATGCAAGAACAATCCACAAAGATCGACTACAACCAAGATTCAGAAGCACATTCCTTATGGTTTTACTCTATATTTAGTGTCGAATGTGACCAATCGTATGTACAAGCCGATATGTTATCGAGCAAAAAATGAAGAAGATTTGCCAAATGTTCCTGCAAAATTGTTTGAAGAACTCAATAAAATTATCGAAATACATAGCGAAAAAATATAATTCTAAGAACATGAAACCTATGAAATTGACAGAAGAAGAAAGAAATTTCGTATCAAAATTCAAACGTTTGTCATATCTGTGAATGGTCTGCTTATGATGTTGAGTCAATTCAGTATGGTTTTACTCCTGATAGTTGGAAAGATAAGAGTTATAATAAAGTAAGAGATCATTGTCATTTAACCGGCAAGTTTCGAGGCGCAGCTCATGCATGTTGCAATCTGAATTTGAAATTATCCACAAAAACATTCCAGTTTTCTGTCATAATATGTCAAATTACGATACTCATTTGTACATAAAAGAATTGGCAAAACAGTACGGTAATGTTGATTTGATTGCAAACACCGATGAACGATATATAAATTATTCATGTAAATTCTGGATACGGGTATGAGTTTGACAATGATAAACCTAGAAAATTTATAAAGTTCTCATTTCGTAGACACGTTCAGATTCATGGCCTCGTCTATAGAAAAGTTAGCTAAAAATCTAAAGAAAGAAGACTTCAAACATACAAATCATTTTATACAAGATGGACGACGAATATTGAATGAAATTCTAAAAAGACAGCCAAATGACGAAGAAGAAATCTTTAAAATTCTATCTGGAAAAGGCATATTTCCCTATGAATTTATCGACAGTATTGAAAAACTTGATTACACAGAAGAATTGAGAATTCAAGATTTCTATTCACTTTTGACAGACGAGAGCATATCTGAGAAAGATTTTCAAACACTACTTAAATGTTTGGAACAAATTAAAAGAGAAAAATCTAGGAAATTACTCTGATCTCTATAACATTCAAGATGTTCTATTGCTCGCTGATATCTTTGAAAATTTTAGGAATATTTGTTTGAATTGCTATAAGCTTGATCCAGCACACTATCTAACAGCTCCCAGTCTTGCATGGGATGCTATGTTAAAATTAACTAAAATCGAGCTTCAAACTGATACACGATTACGATATGTATTTAATGATCGAAAAAGGTATTTCGCGGAGGCATTTCTCAATGTATTAAACGATATGTGAAAGCAAAATAATAACAAATATTTAAAAAGATTTTGATAAGACACAAAGCCCGATCGAAAACTATTTACTCTATCTCGATGCTAATAACCTTTATGGGTATGGCCTCATGCAAAGTTTACCATACGGCGATATCAAGTGGATGGATCCTAAAACGTATACAAAAGAAGAGTGGCAAGAAACAATTTTAGAACTCAACTGGCGACGAAGATTATGGCTATATTCTCGAAGTCGATCTTGGATATCCAACAAATTTACACGATCATCACAAGGATTTACCCTCTTGCTCCAGAACATTTTTAAAAAACAAACTTTTGCACAACTCTACTGGATAAAACTGAATACGTTGTTCATTCGAGAAATGTTGAAGTTCTATTTGGAACAAGGTATGATTTTGAAACATGTGTGAATAGAGTTATTGCATTCGATCAGAAGCCTTTTATGAAAGAATACATTGATTTTAAACACAAACATTGAGAACCAAAGCTACAAGCGACTTTGAAAAGGACTTTTATAAGCTGATGAACAACTCAGTTTTTGGAAAAATCTATGGAAAATGTGAGAAACAGATGTGATATTAAGCTTGGAAATGAAGAATTTTCAATGAAACAAGCTAAGAAAACAAATTTCAAATGCTTTAACATCTTTGACGACAACTGTATAGCGAGTCACATGTACAAAAAAAAGGTTAAATTTAACAAACCGATTTACATAGGATTTTTCAGTTCTCGACCTCTCTCAAAATTGCTAATGTACGAGTTTTATTAACAACAAATTAAAGAAGTTTGATCCAGATTTGAATCTGTGTTACATGGATACAGACAGTTATTTCCTAGAATTGAAACGAGATCCTTTTAAAATTATTAAAGAAAAATATAGATGACTTTTGATACAAGTGATTATCCAAAAGATCACGAATGTTTCACTACTAAAAATAAGAAGGTAATAGGGAAATTCAAAGATGAGTTAAATAGCGAAGTTTTAGAAGAATTTTGTGGTTAAGGTCTAAGATGTACTCGTACAAATATCTAGATAAAAACCCAGTTAGGTGTAAAGGAATTAAGAGAAGCGTTGTAAATAAAACAATAAATATCGAAAACTTGAAGAGATGTTTGTTCGAAGATAAAGAAGAATTTAGGGAGATGACAGTAATCAAAAGCTATAAACATGAGTTGTACACACGTTACTATAAACAAGTTAGCACTGAACGCTAAAGATGATAAGAGAATTGTCCTAGAAAATAAGATCGATACAGTACCTTATGGCTATGAAGCGGAATCTAATATATTAGATGAGTTTAAATAAACTTGGAAACTTTGACATGTAAATGGAAGATGATTTGATTCACTGCCACAAATGCAAGAAAAAAAACGAAAAGTATAGATTCAAAAATCGTTCAAACTCAAAATGGATTGTATAGAATTGCTGCAAAATGTTCAAAATGTAAGACAAACAAGAGTAAGTTTATAAAGAATCCAAATCCAAAACCTGTTAAGCAAGAATTGAAGACTAAAGATGAGATAGAGATTGAAGCTCGAGAAATTCATGCACCAGTACGAAAAAAGTTTAAAAAGAGAAAAATTATAACTTTAGGAATTGACGATTTATGGGCAGCAGATTTAGTTATAATGTCTAACTATTCAGATCAAAATGATGGATTTAAGTATATGTTAAATGTTATTGATACTTTCTCAAAATATCCTTGGTCAAGAGCTATCAAAAGAAAAAACGGCAAGGATGTTTCAAAAGCTTTCGAAGATATAGGTAAAAGATGCTATAAAGATCGGGCATAAACCTCCGAATCTTCTTCATACAGATAAGGGTTTAGAGTTTAAAAATAAAGAATTTAACGATGTTTTGAGAAAATACAACATTAAGATTTATCATACTGAAAATGAAGAGAAATCAAGTATTGTAGAGAGATATAACAGAACTCAAAATGAGAGAGAATGAAAAGTAATTTTTGAGATTAATAAAAACTTTAAATGGATCGATATTCTTCAAAAAATCGTAAAACAATTATAACGATACAGTTCACAGCACAATCAAAATGAAGCCCAAAGACGTAGATAAAGATGCCAGAAAAAGGAGTTATTAGAGAGACCGTTTTCAAGTATATTCCACCAGAAATTCACACACAAAAACTAAATTTAAAGTCAATGATCATGTAAGAAGAATTGTTAGTAAAAAACAAAACATTTTCGAACAAATATAAGAACAATCTGAGTCAAGAGAAATCTTTGTGATTTATCAAATTTAATAACACAGATCCTGTAACTTATAGTATAAAAGATTTAAATAATGAAGAAATAACCGGAAAGGGGGTTTTTATGAATATGAATTGAGAAAGTCAAAGATTTTTTCTATATAAATGGAGGCCCCAAAAGAAATGTTCAATTGTGCAAAGAATTAAAAGGTTTTGAAGAATTTTATAAAGATAAGAAAATAGAAAAGATGGAATTAAATTATAATTGTTAAAGATTGTTATAGGAAGTATCATAAAGAGCTGTATGATAAAATATGAAAAATTAACTTTGGAAGAGAAAGAATGTCTTAAATGTAAAGAAACTAAAAAAATTTCAGAGTTTAATAGTCATCACTATAGTAGAGATAAGAAAGACTCATATTGTAAAGATTGTGTAAAGAAGAATCCACCATAGATTATATTATGAAGATACTCAATGTGAATGTGGGAAGAACTATAAAATGGTTAAATAATTATCAAAAACATTTACAAACAAAATATCATAATTCAAGAGTTTAACATTTTCATCGTGTAATAATTTGTTCTATATAAATGGAGTCTCAAAAGAAATGTACACAAAAGTGTCAAGAAGAGAATAGAAAAGACTGTTATTGTAAGGAATTATATGATAAAATAATGGGACAAATTAACTTTAGAAGAAAAAAAGTGTTACTTTTGTAAAGAAATTAAAAATATTTCTGAATTTAATAACTGCAGTATAGTAAAGATAGAAAAGATGCTTTTTGCAAAGATTGTGCTAAAAAAATTTTCAGCGAAAGTTATAAAAACGAAATGCCTTGTGAATATGAAAAAAAAATTCTACGATGGTTACCTAGTTATGCTAAACATTTACAAACAAAATATCATAATTCGAGAGTTTAATAAAATGTAGTAACATTTTTCATCGTGTAATTTAGATATTCTATAAATCAGTCGAGATTCAGTCATATTTGTAGTATAAATGATTTCCGTTGTATAAAATATTCAAAGATTCTTTCATTTGGTTATACAGATTGATAGAATTTGGTTCGTCAATCAATGAACAAAATCTCTAATTCAGGATAATTTATTTTTAGATGTTTTAATCGGTTTGGTATTTCTCGTTTCTGAGCTCTGATAACGTAATAAGGATATTCCCACATGTGATTCTTCTTAATTAATACAAAAACATGGTGTTTTTTCTTATCAAAATCTTTACATACCATATCTATCTTCATTAATTCCATTCGCAATTCTTGATTCTCTATTTTCAATGATTTCATTTCATCTTTAATTTGTAACTGGTTTTATTTCATCTTTTAACTGCTTATTTTCGTTTTCAAGTTTGTACTCGCCATATTTTCTAATACTCGGTAAAACTTCTTTTGTAACCCAATTTTTGAAGATTTTTGCCTCTTTTTTATGTGATCTTAAAATTAAAGAATAAAGTCCAGATTCATTGATAAAAACAGTGTCAGGATGAAGATTGTTATAGGGGCCATTCGAATAGCCCCTTGTTTTTTAAGTAAAAATATTGAATTTTGTCATCATCATCAACATTTAATTTAATTGCGTGTTGTTGTTTTTTCATAACCTAATATTTCACAAACATCTTTAGCCTTAAACCAGATTACATTGTTTTCGTCAACAATCGTTACAATGTCTTTATTATTGAATGTTAAGTTTGATTATTGAGTAGGTCTACAACTGACTCCATTTAGATAGAAAGAAATTTAACTAGTTACTTGCAATCTTAAATATATTGTTGTTTTACTCTCATTATTTAATAGATTTCCTTCAGAGTCTTGAATAGTCAGAACGATTTTTTGAATTCTTTTAATATTTTTTTCTAATTGGAATTAATATAATCGATTTCATTTGGTTTTTCACTGATTTTTGATCCATAAGCAACATTTGGGAAAAAAGTGTACAAAATTTCAGATTCTTTGTGTAAATGTTCGGTATGATTTTCTAAACTAGGTTCAACGAGATTGCAGTGCACTTCAATTACATCGAACGGTCTAAATTTTGGCGTTTTATTTCCTAAATATACCTGATTTGGCTCAATAGTTTTTTGAACAAACACCTAATAAATCTACAATAATTGCTGAAAACATTATTCTTACTGGTGATTTTATTTGAATTTTATTAGAGAGATAATTTTTTTTGCATTTCAAACTTGTTTTTCGTCAAAGTTTAAAGATTTATCTGATTGTTTTGAATGTTTTCAGATAATTTTTAAGGGAATTTTTTATTTGATCGAAAGTATAATATCCTTTGTTTAAACCATAATATTTTGTTTACGTTTCTTCTCACTAAATCCTATACAATAAGGAGAACTTTCACTAATATTTATTACAAAATTATCAGAATAAAAACCGCTTAAACCGATAAAATAATTTGATTCTTCCTCTAAGTGTATAGGATGTTCCAAGTTTAAAAATAATTGAGAGCTTTCTGAAGTCAAACTTGAACAGCTTCATTTTCGCAAGCGTTGCTTCAAGATGAAAATCTTCTATTTAAATGGAGAAATTTTTTTTAAAGCAAAAAGATCAGATAAAACTTCAAACGTTTGAAGAAAATAAGAAAGATCAACCAATCAGATTGTTAATTGTTGGTTCAAGTGGATGTGGAAAAACAACTTTACTATTGAATTTTATCTACAATAGGTTGATTCCTTATTTCCAATTTGTATGTTTTTAGTAAATTCTTTAGAACAAGACGCCTATAAAAAATTACAAGAAAGATTTGAAAATATTGGAGAAAAAACTTAAGTAAGAAAATATCATATTTTTATAATGCTTCCGAGGACATAGTTCCATTAAGCGAATGTAAACCGAATTCTTTAATCGTTTTCGATTGACTGTATTTTAGAAAATCAAGACGTTATTAAGGAATATTTCGTAATGTCTCGTCACAAAAATATCTCTTGTATCTATCTTTCTCAATGCTTTTCAAAGGTTGATAGACAAGTTATAAGAAATAACCTGAATATGTTGGTGTATTTTTAAGCAAGACGATCACTATTTCGAGAAAGATTTATAACAATTATGTGGGATCTGATATGAGTTTTAACTCACTTTATTGAGTTATGTGATAAAATTTGGAAGGAAGACTACGGATTTTTAACTATTAATGTAACTTTGAAGCCTAAAAATGGTAAATATCTGAAATAAATTTTCTAATATAAATGCTGCTCAGTGGTCTGACAAAATCTACTTGATAAAATATTTGTTAAAATTATTTTTATATTATCTTTAATTTTTATTTACATTATGAAAATAACAGAAAAACGGTAAATCTGTTTTAATTTTTAAATGTTCCACGTTCACGTTCCACGTTCACGTTCATGTTTCACGTTCATGTTTCACGTTCATGTTTCACGTTCGTGTTTACGTTTCACGTTCATGTTTTACGTTCGTGTTTACGTTTCACGTTCGTGTTTCACGTTCCACGTTCACGTTTTACGTTCCGTGTTCACGTTTCGTGTTCACGTTTCCACGTTCCACGTTTACGTTTCAAAATTTTCCTAAATAAATGGCGAACGTAACTTCAGAAGAAGCAAAAAAACTTGATCAAATAGAAAAGAAATTAATCAAAGAATTTAAAGAACAGATTCGAATTGATGAAAAAGAACAAGAATTTATTCAAAAAATTAATCAACCTGTAACATCTGCAATAAAAAATGTTGAGGGCAAAATTGAAAATGTTTTAAGCGATAATCAAAATTTGATGAATTTGGTTCCAGTTGTACGACAATTTGCTGATATTTCGATACCAGAATCTGAGTTTGAATTGCCAAAATTACCATCTTCAACACCATTTAGACCTCGAATCATTGAAGACTCTACCATAGTTGAACCAATAAGTCCTGGAACAACGGATATAATAATTGGTGAAATTGGTAAAAAAATTTCTTCCTAGAGTAAAAGATGATAAATTTGGTTTGTATTAGGATAAAAAAAAGAAAAGTTTTATGATTGGAAATTTGCCCGTGAATTTTGAACATAATGATATCATTATTAATGAAAAAACATATGAAGGAACTCAAGGTTTATGGAGATTATTAACAGGCACTGATGTTCCAAAAGACGGTTTATATTCTGAAGAAGACTTGAAAAAAGTAGATACAGAAATTTTATGGAAATCTGATTCAATTTACAAAAATAATGATCCATCAACTAAGAAACCAAAAGGTCAAAGTAAAGGTAAAAAAATATCTCAATTTGATTAAACCAATTTTGGGAAAAAACGAACTCGAAGGATCAGGTTTGTAAAGAAAATACCAGGTGATAATAAGATTGAATACAGATATATCGGACGATTTGTACAAAACTCGATGGAATTATTAATTTATATTTTATCGCTCTAGAGAAGGGCTGGAAATAACAATTTTTCTTGAATGAAAAGAAAAGCAATTAAAGATGTTATTTCGAACAAACTTGACGAAAATGATTGTAAAAACCTGATGGAATTAATATATTTAAAACGAGTGAAAGTTTTTGCCGGCAATAATGTTCATCTTTATGATATTGAGCGTGTAGTTGGACTTTTGAATGATTTTTATCAAACAATTTACCTTTTGAATTTACACGTGCCAACTTTATCAGTATCTGGGAGCCGCCGGGCACAAAACTGCGAAAAAAGACTAAAACAAGAGGAAGATCCTGGGTATAAATTAAATTAGATCAAGCTGCTATGGATACACGATATTTTTTTTTTATTTTCTATGCAAAACATAGAGACACAAATTTCCAGACATATCGTCAGATAAAGTTTTGCAAGCAAGATAAGGCAATAGATAGATTTTTATCAAAAGATGCTAGTTTTAGTGAAAATGAAAGATTTGTTGCGCTTCCAACAGCTGGAGCAATGGTGTGTTTTTGAAGAGAAAACTAGGAAGGTGGGAATCGAAGGAGAACCTTGAAATTTTAAATATTTAAATTGTGGTTGAACGTAAATTTCAGCAAAAAATTTCAGAAAGAAAAAATAAAATCCGCTTTTAAGAAGAAAATGACTACCCGTTAGTATTCAATTTTAAAATAGAATCCAACTAAAAAATAGCGCGAAGATAAGGATATTTTTAACAAATAGACAATACAATAAACT
>NW_025786229.1:0-18292 GCF_021130785.1 Homalodisca vitripennis
ATGTTATATGATAGTTAATCCTCTCCGTACACATGGTAACTCCAAGCTGTTTCGTCTAACTGTTAGTTCAATTCAAGGTATTTACAGTACCAAAAGTACAATAATGACAAATATAAACTATGCATTTTATAACGGTGTGTTGTACTGCTTTGGATGACCAACTGTTGGCTCTGTCCTTTAGGAGGGCAAATACATTCTTTAGTAAACCGTTGATCTACACATCTAGTTGTTTTAAAGGATTCTTAGAGGCAACTACCAGAAGTTGACCATTAGACCTTTTTTGATTTCGGTTGCGATAAGTAAGTTGTATGTTAATATCTCCCTTATTTATACCGCTAACACTAAATTGGTACCCCATTACTACTCTATAAATGAATATAAAAAACAACTTAGAACTTGGCACATATTTTTCATTTCTCATCAAAGTGTAAAATTTCAATAGAGTCCGTTTTGTTTTCATTGTACTTTTTAATAGTTCTTAAAACCTATACACCAATGTCCCGTATCCGTGTGCGTTTTCCAACTACTTTAACATGTTTTTATTATCGCATGTAAACGTTTTGCTGTTGTAATGGGACGGATTGTATCACTTGTCCGGAAAATTAAATTCCGGTCGGAAACTAATAAGTGAGCGACAGGAAAATTTAAAAATTAGGGGGGGTGGGGGGGATTTTGCCTGCTTTCTATCATTACTTTTTTTTTTACCACTTTAATAATCTGGTAATATTTTTCAAGGATTAATTAGATCTTTTTTTCTCTCTAAATTCAAGCGAGAAATATTTTAAATTATTCATTACAACCCTGACTGAAATTTGAAAGCTTTGGACATCTTCAATAGCATTGTATAGATAATTCATTTCAAGGTCAGCGAGATATCTTAAAATATCACATATTTCTATGATAGACATTGCGGATGATGAATCTCTCCGACATTACCACTAGTCCCGACTAATGAGACGTACGCGTTTCAGGCTTTTTGTTCAAAAGTTAACAATTTTATGATTCTCAGAGATTTAGATAAACCAGAGTATATTTATCCCATCCTTTATTATTTCAGAAATACAGGAAAGGATTTTAACTAGACGTTTCTGACTAGTTTTTAATTGGAATTCTTAGGTTAGAATTCCCTACTAGAACTATACACCGGGAAAAAGCCTAATGTCTCCTTATACGCAAATCTATTCTGGGCAGTTGATGTAGACAGGAATACTGATGTAATACTCGTATAACAAAACAGCAGAGGCTGGCAACCTCATGAATACTTTACGTAGAATTCTTTTATTATTTCTGGCGTCAGTAATTGATGAACCTTTAAAATGATCAAAATCTGTTAATAAATTAAATTTATTTGTCCTCTGTAAGTCTTTATGTTGGATTATGGCCTACCAAATGTGATTAGTAAGATGTTTTGTGTGAGATAGTTTTAATATATATCTATGAGTGTATTTATTTTTATATAGGCTCAGACGTGGTAAAACAATAATTTAATTCAAATTTATTTACCATACTAAGGTAATTTTCTAAGGGGAAAATCTTAGTTTTCATGTCTAAAATTAATTTTTGTTCCTTGTTACCTAAACGGACATTAAATATTGTACAAAACAATATTTTTAAAGTAACCAACAGCCAGTCTTTTCTGATTAATTAAAAAATAATAAAGTAAAGGAAATAATGGTACTATTATTAAAAAAATAAACAACAATATAATTTATTGGAACAGTAATTACCATGCACTGAAAAGTAACATTATCTAAATTACTATTATAATCACAGTAAGTACGTAGTGGTAAGCAACAGTTAAAATTAGAAAATGAAAATACACAAGATACGAAGCAATGACAATTATACTAGTACTAATTAAAGATCAAGAAATAATAAAATAAAATAGAATAATACCAATCATGCACAGGACCAATAGTATTAAAAATATGACAACAATGTAAGTAATTATAAGTTGGCAACAACGAGATAATTTATAACAACGTAAAAGACAAATTTAATAAGAATATACAGTACTACTTATACATATATATATCTGTGATTTTAAAACTAGTGGACCAGAATCTATGAACAAGATTACAATAAACGGAGACAAAAGTTCATACACAAATATACGAGTAAAAAACAATTTTAGAATATTAAATATGGATATTTGGTTAAGATGAAGATGATGGTTATAGATATGGATGTTGGTTAAGATGAAGACATACAGCCTTCGTGAACAATGCTCAACTTTGAATTGATAAAGTCCACATAAGGCGAACATCAAGTTCCCAGATATTGCATTCTGTTGGTGATGGCATTAGCGTTTTCTTTTATTATTGTACTTATATAAGTATTTAGTCCTTGAGTTTTCGGGTACTCGTAAAAACGATCCAGGATAGCCTTCATTTACAATGACGATGTAACTAAAAAGAGTTGGAAGCCTGCTAATACTAAGGGGTTTCCTCTTAAAAGAGTTTTTTTAAGTCTTGTCCACAAACAGTTTTTAAAAGATGCATTAAAGTTTTGTGTTTTCAAATGAAGACATTTCCGAAGGAAATCAGGATAGGACAAAGGGGATGGTCTGTTTGTGGTTGTAAGCTATGTTTTCTGCTTGGGATAATCTATATTTACACCAGATGTCTGGTGGCGGAGGGACACACTCTGTGGCTGGGATAAATATCAGTTGAAACAGGGAGGAAATAAATTGCCCACACAACTTTCTTTTATGTTCTGTAAGTTGTTGACATAGCTCCTAACAGAATTTACATAATAATTTTGCAATTCATCTATTGTTTTATCTGGCAGCCTTCCAGTTCCTTCCACTAGAAAGCAAGTATTTATATTTTTAATTAAAAGTAAAATACGTAGAACACTTTTTTACAACATGGTTAGTATTCAGGAAGAAATTAAATGTCAAAAATTAAAAAGTTTATAACAACAAAAGCTGTGTTTAGCTTCTTGCTATTCAGCAGCTTAAAAATGAAAAGTACTAGATACTCTGCTGGTTTTGAGATTACACAATCCAAGTAAAACTTAATTTTGTTTTAGATTCTAAAATATACAAAAATTACTTTAATATTATCAAGAATTTATAGTTTTGTTATATTACGTACTTCTATTCATTTTAAAAAAGCTTAAATAAATGAAATAATGGCGCGGAGGAAGATTTTGAAGTATAAATATTATTGAAAATGTGGATTTTGTTTTCAAAAAATTCAAAATTTTTTCCTTAGTTGACCACTTATTATTGCTGTGGTCTGAAATCAACCGTAAATGTTTTTAAAAAAAAATTTCCACACTATAAAAGGTGATACAAGAAAAATACTACATAATAACATTATTCTAATGCAATCAATTATTGATAAATATATTTAAGTTTAACTTAATTTTTTATATTCCGATAATATTCGTTTTAAATTATAAAATCACTATAGCCTTTAGAATTCCATTTGTTTCCGCAGATAATGGCGTCTGAGTTATAACAGAACAAAAGACGTATAAAGGCAGCGTTTCTTGAGTGGAGGTGATTCGCAATTTAAACGGAGAAAATCTTTTCCCTTATTGTTATTTAGACATATTCCTGCCATTCGTCAGAATTCACTAATCATGATAATCTCACCAAGGCAGACTGTATGTTGTCTGTTGGAGAGTCACATGTTCAGTGGTGGAGAGGAAATCTAGATTTGATGTCCTGCAGATGTTTTCTTGATAGATATTCGGCCCGCGTTCCTATGTCCCACGGTTAGGCCAGGACAAAATGGTATTTCATTCTTCAGAAGGTTTCAAAAGGGAGACAGTTTTAAGCCGTTGTAAAATTGTTTTCACTGAATTAAGGTCACTGCCCAAATCTTTTAATGAGATACTTTTAACAGAACCATAGGTAGGATATGGGCCAGCGCAAAAAGTTTTGTGACAATGCCGTTGTGTTAGATGTAGTGTGCTGAGCTGTGGCTGTTTGGTGTGTTGTGGTGTGTGTGTGTGTGGTGGTGTAGTCTTGTGTGTGTGGTTGTGTCGTGTGTGTGTGTGTGTGTGTGTGTTGTACATGTTTGTGAGCGCGTGCATCGTGTGTTATGACAGGGGAATGATATTTGCTTGTGAAAAGTCAAAGGAGGAAGTAACAAAAAGTAGTATCTGTGGATATAAGAACCCTTTCATTTGTTTCCATTACATATTCAGGAAACTTTGTTATCTGAAAAAATATTTGGGGGTTATGCCAGCTAGTTTTTATATGGAAAAAAGTTTTTTGTCTCTCCTATTATACTAATAATTATGAGTTAATATGGTCATAATGAAAGATATGTAATATTTTTTTATGCAGTAATGAATCGAGGTGTGTGTAAGCTTAAATTATCATACGTATCGCCACGGGAATCAGTAGGGCGTGAGGTTTTTCTTTCCTTAATGGCTATACTTTAGTTTAGTGATTAACAGCATATGAAGATGTTTTTTTTTTTTTTTTTAACTGCTGGGGAGTCCTTATTAGTAAGCAAATATCGGACCTGGAATTATTTCCTACCACATGATACAGTAAGTTTGTGAGGTTATTCTGAAAATAAATTTGGATTTTATTCAGTTATGATATTCTTGTGAATATTTCAGGAAATGAATTAGCTATAGATATTGTTGTATTTAATTAGAATGCTATGAAGAGTTTAAGATCCTTTTTTCTGGCATGTGTACTGAAACCAAGTTGCGTTTAACTTCTTATTATTTTGTATTTCAAGATATATATTATGTTATTAATTTATTAAATTCAGAAATCGCGGGGATAGGCATATTATTTTTTTGTTGTCTTCTTATTACTTTATTACTTACATAAAACATCTCTATCTCGTATTTTATGGAAAGCTAGGTTATGCGTTTCTACATCAAAAGTTTGCTCTCAGCTTCTTAAATAATAGGATAGAGTAGATTTAGTATTATTATTTTTTTTTTTTTTTATTAAAACGTAATGTGTAATCCATTAGAACACATTATTTCTGGGTTTGTGTTTTAGAAAGAACATAGTAACATGCTAAAAGATTACTCTTGTGCTATAAGATCCAAAAATTGACTAAGATAGTGTGCATAGCATTATTTGCAATGAAATAATCATTACTCTGTGATTATGAATTCTCTATTGAAAGAAATAAACAATTAACGTTACTTCTTGGTTCTGTAGTACATCCTTTTGCCAAGTATAACTACGATTGTTTCTATACGTATGCTGGTTTCAGGGATCTACTTTTTATTTTGAAACACGTTACTAGATCAAAACTTCTTGTATGATCTAGATAACGCTATAAATATTAAGTATTTTTTTAAATCAATGATTTCCACAAGGAAAGCTCCTTTCCTACTCTACAAAGTTATTCATTCCAAGGAACCTTAATTATATAATTAAAACTTGAATAATAAGTTAGCTTAGTCTATTATTTAATGCTTATAAATTATATCTGCCACATGATGTTAAACACTGTGTCTTTTGTAGTTTTGAAATACATTCGATCACAGTGCTCTAGGCCACTGGCTACCAACATTTTTATGTTTAAATATTACATTAATTTGTTTTTTTAAGGGAGCTGATTACTGAAGCATGCATGATGCTTAGACAGCTGTTCCCAATCCACTATTTAGCCTAATAGCAGCTGATTTACTACAAGACCGAACTATCACTTTAGTTACTTATGGATTATATTCTTATTATGATAACAACCTTTAAACAGTTCGGTTCTTCATAAGTTTATTTACAATAAAGAAATATTTAACTCCTGAGAACTCCCTCTCCAGTTTATTTCTCTCCACAGACTCAGGTTATTTCGCATGCGATAAAGTAACAAGAATATGTATGTCCCTTGCTTCCTGAACTAGTTGGCGCACATACCCAACCATAGAGGTTAACATATCTTAGAATATTCGATTTATTAGGACAACTGTGAATAGAACTGTGACTTCCTGAAAATACTAAGCATTTATGGTGAACAAAATTTAATACCAATAATTTTTACAAATTATGTGTGCTTTAATGTGGTCTAAATATGTATGTTTAAGGGACCATAGGTTAAGTTTTCTCAATTATTGTTTTAAACCTTCAATAGTTTTTTTATGAGACATTGTAAGCTTTTTAAGATTGTTATATATATATATATATATATATATATATATATATATATAAAGTAAAAATTTTAAATTTGTTTTTATATAAAATTAAGAAAAATTATAAAAATAATTTTGCCATTTACTTATTTGTTGAATTAATTGGAATACATTTTTGTATAATAAGTAAATTAATTTTTAAATTAAATTATTTAGCATCACTGCAACCAAATTTTAGTAAAGAGTGAACAATTTGATGTGATTTCAGTGTATTACAATGACTTGTATGAATAATGCGATACACATTTAAAACATATTTTCAGTTTCAGGTCTAACTTTGCTAAATATTGAGTATGCAAAAGTTCATAAAACACATACCACTTTTACTGACATATACCAATAAAGTTCTAGGGTATAAAAGAAAAGTTTACTTTACCTACGAGAATAGCCCCTACCTGATCATACTATACATCTCAAGCTGCAATAATATAAATCTAGCTTGAATAAATATCACTATAGCAGTATACTCAGTTGGGGTTTGTTATACAAACAATATTGTGTTAACGACAGTATTACAACAATTGTAATTAATTCAATTGTATTGCAGAGCGTATTCATACATTCTGGGAATGCAATCAAACTTAATACGAGGTAATAACAATTTCAGAATAATTATAAAACACAATAATCTCCATAGCAACACCTCTGATTAACAAAATTTACAAATTCTTAGCCTATAGTTTACTTCTAAAAAACTGTTTTTCGTTGCATGTAAATTTGTTTTCCCAAGTTATTGATATATCTTTCTTATTACTGTATTAATACCCTTTGAAAATTCTATAAAGGAATTTTGAAAACAGGATAGGATTACTCCGTTACCACGGGTCAGTTAACAGACACATATAAGGTTTGCCTTTAGCATTTAAAATCTGTATCTCATTTCATTCTGTGAGGTTGAAAACCTATTATTATGTCACAAGTTGAGTAAAACTGATAGTATTTAATTTTTTTTTTCACATATATTTATCCTTAGATTTCTCTTTCAACATCTATATTTACTCACAAGGCAAATGTAAAAATGTATGCTTTCCCTTTTTTTAACCACATTAAATGATATGCACTATAACCAAAATCTATTTCAGGTCTATTGGTTAGTAGTTCTTAAGATATCATGCGTACAGACAGATACGAAAGCAGTAGTTGGTTAATAAGGAGTTATTATGAATATTGCAAGCTTTCACTATAAAGATTAGTTAATCTATCATGTGTTTAATTTAAACAACCATACCATATTATGACCAACAGTTTTCTGTATATATTAATAATACTGTCATCTATATATTACTTAAACGTTTTCGTTTTAAATTGTATATCAATATGCCTCACAGTAGTCGTTTATTAATTAATATCCCAGTTAACAAATCTTCTGTTGAAAATATTACGTAAGCGAGGCCAGACCAGAGTAAAACTTTTTTACAACCTTTTTCCTGTTTTGCTAAGTATTATACTCCATTTCATTCTCTTTAAAATTATATATCTTTCATCACTGTAACATACCTACATGGCCTTGAAAGTATTAAAATGAATATATCAAGACACAGTTTTTTTTCTAAGCAACGTCAATAGTGTGGCTATACTACCCATGACGTCATATAGTACAGTACCATATGTTTTATACTCTGAATTTTTGTTTTTATTGTTGGTCATAGTGACAGTTGCCTAACATCAGTGTTATCTTCCAGCTGTCGTCTTTTGTTTTGATTCCTTTCACAATACAGTAAATGTAAACTTGTTTCTAGATTACATTTTGTATTTGGTTGAAAGAAAAGAGTGATTTGCTAATTTTTTTTTTTATTTTACGAAACGTATTAGTTTGTTTTAGTGGAACTCGTAATGCCAAGGAGACGATTGAGTTATTAAACCCAATAGTAAAACAACATCTACCCCCAACCAGTTCAGTAGGCCTAGGCCTACATTGGTAGGTTTATTTATTTATTTATATACGGGAGAAACTCCATTTTACAGATAAGTATAACTAAGGCTGACACAAAAAACGTGATCCATAATATAAGACAACAACAACGTTTTAAAACTAATACAATATTATGGCAGCAGAACGCAAAATTATGTTGATTTGAATACATTTAAATTTTCCACAATATATTATCTCAGTACATGATCAAAGAAAGAGAGTTTATGCATCTATAAAGACAATATTAATAACAATATAATAGTAATATTGAAAAAAAACAACAATAATAATAATATTAAAAAAACAACAATAATAATACCAAAAACTACAACGATATAGCAAATAAATAACAAGAATAAATGCTAATGTGAATACAATAATGATAAATAGCAAATTAGCAACAATTATACTAGTATGAATAAAAAATTTTGCTAGTATATAATAAAAGAATAATAACAATAATAGAACAATAACAAAAACAAACATTCACCGGGGAACCTGACTCTGAAAGATTCCTCTGATCGCAGATTGGCTGTCATCAAAGAAGTGGAACTGGCGACACAGGCTGGTTGCCTAGTCGATGTAATCGTGGAAGAGGACCGTGCATGATGCAGTTGGTGGGTTGCGACGACCAAAAAACAGGTTGCACGAGCGGGTCAATCTTGAAGCACGTAGATCACATGCGACAGAGTAGTCAGAACAATCGACCGTGCCAAGAAGAACTCCCCATAGCATCAGCTTGTTGCCTTCTAGTATACAGAGGGATAAGTCCAAGAGAGTATACTTCAACTAGATCAATGGGTACATCAAGATAGTTATTACCCAGTTCCTAACACCGACAGCTCGGACGAAGCGTCCCTTGATCCTGTCTAGACGTTCAATGTGATTGTATTGATAAGGGAACCAGACAACAGAACAGTATTCAAGTATACTCCCTTACCGAGGACTTATATAGGATACTCAACGCCACAATGCCAAGACCACTCCTTGAAGCTCTTAGTATGAAGTTGAGCAGTCTTAGGGCTTTGCCGCAGATGAAGTCAATATGCTTATCAGGGCTAAGATCTGCAGAGAAGACGACACCAAGATCACGGACGATTATACTGCGAGATAGAACAGTTCCATAGAGCACGTAGTCAGATACCACAAGAGTTTGGGCAGAGCGAGTGAAAGAAACCAGTGAACATTTGGCGGCATTTATGCTCATAGCGTTAGTGATGCACCAGTTCTCAATTAAGCATAGGTTCATCTGCAGTGTCTAAATGTCAGAAGGGACCCTAATAGCACGGTAGACCTTGACATCATCCGCAAACATTAGGCAGTCAACATTTAATTACTTGACCAAGTCATTACTATAGAGATTTGAAGAGAAAAGGGCCCAGGCGTGACCCCTCAGGGACACCAGAAGTGGCCAGCGAAACTAACTAGGAAAGTTCTATCATTTAAGTAGGAGTGAAACCAAGAAAGTAGGCTGCCACATATACCATAACCGTGAAGTTTGGCCAGAAGGTACCCATGACTGATAGCATCAAAAGCTTTGCTAAAATCAATATAAACACTATCGACCTGGAAACCACTCGAGAAGGAAGACAAAATGTAATCCTCATAAACAACCAAGTTGCTAACTGTTGACCTACCCCGGACAAAGCCATGCTGCTGTGGTGCTATAATATTTTTGAATTGGAAGCTCACATAGTCAAGAACTAAGCTTTCGAAAATCTTCCCCAGAACTGGCCTGAATAGCAATAGGTCGGTAATTGTGGACATACAGAAGAATCAGACGACTTATGAATCGGCACAATAAAACAGCTCTTAAGGTCCATCAGGGAATATACCATCCCCTCAAGTAAATCTATTGAAGATACCTGTAAGTTGAGGCGCAATAATGGGAGCACAGAAGCGCAAGACGGATGGAGGAATCAAGTCAGGGCCCAGTTCCCTTGGAAGTGTCCAATGAATAATACCTATTATTTATTGAAGGTTCATATATAATACCTGCTAAAAATTAGGTTTAAATTATTTCTATATATAAAATATCAGATGACGGTAATAGCTTATTCGTTCAGTATTTTAGGGTAAAGCCTGATACATTTAACATTAAACTTTAACTCCCACTGCTTCTCCCTTGTTAACAGCATACGCAGTAAGAGTAAACTAAGCCGAGCAGTTAGTCTAACTCATTAACGTTAATTACGGTACTCTAAGGCATGTCTCATTAATTTAGATATCCTTAGTGTGTTTCAATATTAGTCAGTTAATTAGTCGATGAGTGGCTTAGAATAAGAACAAAGTTGCCTATCTTACTTTAATTAATTAATTATATGACATATAATATACGGTGATATATTGCAAACAATTTTCTCATACTATGATAAGACATAGGAACGTATTTTATACTTATTATTAATATACCATAATATAGTTAATTATATTCACATATTTTCTATTATAGATATACTAGTTTTATTTCCCAATACAATATTTAGTGAATAAGTTCTTTAAAAGTTATTGTTCAACACCTCAGTACAATAAATTTGATTAAAACATAAAAGTTCACAATAAAAATGTTGGATTTCTGGTAAATTATTGATATACAAGACTTTAAACATTTAAAAGCTAAGTTTGATTATAAAGAAATAATTGAATTAATAATTAATTGATCACGTGGCAGATTGATCTTTAGTTAAGGGGTGGTTTAATATGCTAAGAAAACTGATAAAAATTTATAAATTCGGAAAATCTTAGTACATACAAAACTGGATTATTAACAAAAATTATTTTTTCAAAAATTGAAATTTGTGTTAAATACTGAATATTATTCTTGAGAATTTATTAATTAGTAAAATGGAAAGTCTATTGGTTTGAGGTTGGGGCTCACCAAAATATGTATACTCTTTAGCACAGAGATTATCAAAATGGATTTAAAAACGGCAATAATGTCTTTGTGTTTGTTCCATCTTTAATAAAATTTGAACAGTTTGCATGCAAGCACTAGTTCTGATGGGAATAAAACAGATTTTTTGACAGTTCATATTTTTACCTTATTTTCTTCTGAACATTATTAAATATATTAATTTTGATTGAAGAGAATTTGGATCATAAAATATTTAAAAGGAATAATTATTTGCATTATTACTTAATTTTCTTCAAAAAATTTTCAAAACTATATGTTTGAGAAATAAATTTGGGTAATTCTAAGTAAATTAAAATGAAAATTTTGATAAGTAAAAAAACGATTTAGTAATAAAACTATTTTAAATTACAAATAGATATAAACCCAGTATATGTTATTATATATCTAAATTGTTTAAATCAGACATAAGTTAATTATGCAATGACAAAATAAGTTTCTTTTTGTTTATGATACCAGTTTAGTTTTTCCAATCTCTGGAAAGGATCCCTAAACTATGTTTAATTTATAAGTAATATATGTTGTTATCATTTTAATAAATCTTGAAAGAAGCATAATGTTAGGTTTTTATAAAATAAATATCATTTTATCTCTTTTCCGAATTAAACTAAGTATATGTCTATTTGTCTATTACAAAAAGAAAATACACAACCAACTTTTGAAGTAGCAGATTCTGTGGTTTAGAGACAAGGACAGATTTCCTACTATGTAGTTTCACATCCTTGACAAGTTGTCACATAACTCATCTTTGCGTAAGATTCCGGACTTGTATGAAAATATATAAAAATATCTGTATAAAATATATAGATGCAGAAGAAAGGAAGAGAGAAAAATTTCACAATTTAAAAAATTGTTCTTAAGCTACGCATTTCCTTCAGTTTAGCGTATAATAAATTTGTTACACCTTATTAAAAGCTTATATAAAATCGATCGTTTAGAATCATCCTACTTTACTGGGAAGAAAAATTTAATTTTTCTTTTTCTAAATATAATAACAAATCGATACTTGTGTAGTTCAGTAAAACGAATTTCCGTTTGCAAAATCTAGGCTAAACTATACTAAATAGTATTTTATAGTTATAAACAATATAAGAAATAATATTCTTTATAGCATCAACAAACAATTTCACAATTGCATTGCATGCGTCAACATTTGAGGTAAGGTATTAAACACACAATACTTAAATGTGAGAGTCAATAAACAAGGCAGTTAACAAGTGTTTGGAAATTTCAATGGTAAACTGGACATCAGACTGGGAAATTGTTTTGTTGATAATTTCAAGGATTTTCATCCCAGCGGCCCATCATGAACTCCTTCAACGGAGTAAAATGCCTTTAACACCAAGAGGCGTTTTTAGTCGAAATTTGAATGTTTTGGGGATCGTCGAGATGTTTAATTTCCTCAGGGAGCCTGTTGATGATTGTGACACCAACCTGGGATGGCAAATGTTCCGAATGCTGTTGTCCCTCTGTTGCTCGGTTCGAAAGTTGTCCCTGCCTCTTGTTTCATAGTGATGGACGTTCCCTGCCCTGCACCAACTGGCATCTTAGTCGACAGTACAGGACGACCTCGAGAATATAGAGACAGGGTAAAGTCAGCAATCCAAGCTCCCTGAAGGATCCTTTACACGACTCTCTAGGATTCAGTTTTGAAAGAATTCTGATGGCTTTCTTTTGTGTTCTAAATACTCTTTCGAATTTGTATTTAGAACAACTTCCCCACAGCCTAAGGCCGTAAGATAAATGTGGATGAATGAGACCAAAATAAGCCGTTTTCAATACATCCGTGGAACAAAATTTTGAAAGGTTGCGTAAAACATGAATGCCCTGAAGCAACCTTTGAGCAGACTCTATCAATGTGATCATCCCATGTCCAGTCCTCGATCAAGATACATTCCAAGGAATTTGATGGATTCTGCTTCTTCCAAGAGTACGTCATCCACCATCACTGCTGGTCGTTGCCAATGCTCTCTTGTTGCCGAAGGCAAAAATTCATCACATTTGATTTCGAACTGTTTGTTTTGAAATTGAGTTTTGAAAAATGTTCAATGCATGAATTCACCTCAATGAATGATTTCACCTCGAGATCTTGTTTTGATTTTGATCTGATGGAGAGAGTCGTGTCGTCAGCATACTGAACCACTTTTCCATTCTGGATTGAAGAATTCAGTCCTGTTGACGTATAATATGAAAAGGACTGGCCCTAATATTGACCCCTGAGGGACACCATAGGGCATTTTTTTACTTTGTCTGAAAGAGCATTCGCAATCTGCACGCACTGCTCTCTGTCCGCGAGGTAAGACGAGAGCAACGGTGCGGCAGACCCCGAATACCACTTGTCCACAACTGGTGCAACAGTGTCGCATGATGCACACAGTCAAAAAGCTTTGGAGAGGTCGAGAAATATGCTGAGCACATGTTCTCTCCTCTCCAGGCCATCGACAACGTTGTTTGATGAGATCCCGTCACAGCATCAATGGTTGACTTGATTTTCCTGAACCCAAACTGTTCAGGACAGATGATTTAAAAATGATTGAGGAACTTTTCAAGTTGTTTGAGAAATGTTTTTTCGAAAAATATTTGTCTGAAGGATGGGAAGAAAAGAGATATGAAAAATCGGACGATAGTTGCTAGGATAATGCAAGGATCGTCCTTTTTGAAAATTGGAATCACTTTTGCTGTCTTCAGTGCAGACGGAAAAATGCCTTGCGCAAAAGAGAGGGCAATTGATCAATTTTGTGAGCGGTGTCAAAATATGCTTGAAGCACTTTTTGATTAACCACATAGACGTACCATTTATGTCACTAGATTTTTTCGGTCTGAGATCCCGTATGACACGAGCCACCTCTCCCTCGGACACAGGAAAAAGGACCATTGACGAAACCGGTCCCGCCATTGGCTCTTAGAAGCTTTGGTTGCCGATATTTAACAAAATGTCTGATGCAGCCACAGTTGAAAAGAAATTGTTGAAATTGCTTGCCACTTCGAAATGATCATGAATCAGTCCAATTTCAGATTTGAGTTTTGAAATGGTGAATTTTGAATCATTTTTTGAATTTGTGTTCTTTTTTATAATGTTCCAAGCACTCTTTGAAATACTGTTGGACTGTTGTAGTTGATTTTCAACGTCTCTTGCTTTGGCATTTTTTATTTCTTTGCGGTAATTTTTTTTAAATTGTCGATAAAAAATTTTGGATTCTTCGTTATCGGATTTGACATAAATTGAGTGGTAAAATTTGAGTCTTTCTCTTAAATTGAGGATATCCTGAGTAATCCAGGATTTTTTCGCTTCGCTTGAGTAGACTCTTTAAATTTTTTGAATGGGCAAGCTATGTTTAGATAAAAAAATGAAGCGGTTCGAAAACGCGTCGAAAGCCTCATCCACTCGCTCGAAAGTCTCTAAGAAAGACCAAGATTCCTTGCTGAGCGACCTTATAAATTGCTCGAAATTTCCGGATTTTTGATCTCGTTTCACTTTCACGGGGGCGGTTCAAATTTTGGGTTGTGGCGTGCAATTACGGCTTCCTGCGCGAAGTGGTCTGAGATGGCCGTGTTCAGGACCACAGACCCGGAGAACGTGGCTCGAGAATGGTATTGTGATGACTGTTGTCGATGTGCAGATGTAACTCCACGTTGTGGGCAGTCACTCTAGTTGTGTGAGCTCCACGGACCAGATCAAGCCCAAAAGAAGTGAGAATGTCGCCGTAGCCGCTAGGGTCAGGGGGTATGGTGTTGTCTAGCGACATGCGTATCGTTGAGAGTCCAGCCAATGGATGATAAAACTTCAAAGCAACAACTTGAATTGATATAATTGTGTAGGAAGGTTCTCGATATTTCAAAAAACAGTATTGCTGCACCCATTTGGGAGAAATCTACTAATAGACCAATTATAGGTAATAGTTTTTCTCCCAACGGAAATTTAGATCAGTATTTTATTCCCCACCACTTTCAAAGTCCTAGAATCACAGCTATAATCCACCTTGAAGGGCTAGGAATTTCATTCGGGGGTGATCTTTACAAAAATAGGGGCACAACACCACCCCCTGTATAAAGTTATGGGGGGGGGGGGGGTTCGTGTGAAAATTGGTGTAGCCAATTCGTGAATGTGTCCAAATTCTAAACATAAGACAACTGAAGATTGTCAGGGTGCAGCGGTCTTCTGCCATTGAGTGTTAGGCGTCATCCACTTTATATTGAGTGGGCAGATTTGTGCCGTTTTGGTGGCACAAGACTGGAGGAAGTGGTCCTCAGTTAAATTTTGTATTTTGGGATTGTGTTGATTTTGTTTTTTTCGTGGCATGGTATGTGTGACTCCAGTCCTGGTTTGGTCTGTTACATTTTGGTATTTTCAAGGTGTTTTAAATAAGAATAAAATCGTTTTTTTTTTTGGTGTGGTCTGGTCTCCCGGGGAGGGGGATTTGGGGGGGGGGGGGGGGGGGAAAGTAGTTTTAATTTCTCGAGGCATCGGCAATACGGCTCCTTAACTGGTCGATCCGCCAAAGGTAGGTCGAAGGGAATTATTCGCAATGGCCACCGGAGGAATCCGACGCCGTGGGGCCGCTGTGCAGATGCCGGCTCCAGGGGGCCGGGACTGTGCGGCTCAGGCAACGGGCCGCCGCGGAGTCAAGGACGGCGCTCCCTAGGGGCGAAGTGGGGCTCCATCTACCGCGGGCAAGTACGAGCTTCAGCGCGCCAGCAGTTCGGCGGAGGCAGATGCTTTGGCTGGTCGCGGGGGTTTGAGGTGCAGGGGCGCGTGGGATGTAAAAAAGCAGCCCGGTGGCCGATGATCGGTTGAGCTTAGTCGAGCACCTCCGCTCCCACAGTGTACCAATCGCGCAATATACTCCTCTATGTAGTTATTAACCAGCGCGGGTCTCTCGGGGGGGTTAAATTCCTGTGGCTGGCAGGTAGGTCCGTGTCCTGTGGGGCAAGGGGTGGGCCAACAATTGACTCTGGAGGTCCCCAGCTTCCTCGTGATGCGTCGCTCGAGATGCCGAATATATGTTACACTCTTCCCCAGAAGCCAACGTCATTAGTACCGGCCAACGATCCACACTGCAGCCCCCCCCCCCCGCCGGGCGGAGGCAGGTCGTCCGATGTCGCCGTCCAGCAGGTTTGGACCCAGGCCTGCAGACGCCCTCCAAGGGGGGTTTGTCTATACGACTCACCCTTCGCCTCACCAGGGCAAATGCCAGATCGCGACTGGTGGGACTATCTCCCTCAATTTAGGATGGGAGAGGATATGGCATGTTGGGGAACATTTGGTTTTTTCTTGTTTGTTTTTTTGGGTCTTTTTTTATGGTTTATTACGTGCGCTGAGCTAGGTTTTGGGACAGAAAGGTTTTTTTCGGTGGACATAGTGCCGTCTGGTGTGATGTCAGTAACACTGTGGGCGTAAGGGCTTGGTGTAGCGCTATTTCGTCACGTTTGAATATTGGAGGGGGGGTTTTGTACGGTTGTTGGGTTGACACACGGACTGTCCACTCAGATGTCGGCCCACCCTCAAACTCGCATCTTCCTCTTCTCCTCCTTCAGACACCGAAGTTGCCGCCCTCAGAGAAGCCTCAATAGGTGACGCCTGAGCAGGAACCCATCAACAACATCAGTATGGAGACCAAAAGTCCGATGGACAAGAAGAAAGAAAAACGATTAACCCTAATCAAAAAAAAATCTTACCGAAAAGAGGAAATGGGGAAACATGAAGAAGAGCAAGAACAATAACAACCCAAGAACAGCGAGGATACTACGCATACAACACTCAGTCGAACACAGACTTCAATAGAACAGCGTGCACAGCCCAAGACTTAGAAGAGCCCAGAGCAATGACCACCCGCAGTCCAAGCCACAAACTAAACCCTCTAAGGATACGCTCGTACTGGCCACGAGGTCCCTGGACTCGGCACACCGCCTGATCCCGTGCAGATTGGTCGTCAGGTCACAAACGAGCTGCACGCCCGCGAGTCAGGCCGGCGGAAGCGCGCACGGGCGAATCCCTCCGCGACGCACTCGCCACCAAACCACGTCCTGGGGTCCGTGTACTGCCAATTAAGCGGGTGTCCGACCTCAATTGAATTGGTCCAGGGTACGCATTTTAAGAATTGTTCTTCAAGTTGCAGTACACGTTCCTATCAGTGTAGGCATGTTTTCAGCGACCCAGGTCGGGCCACCCCCGTCGTCGACATTGGCCGCGGCGGCCTCACGACAAGAGAGCGGGGGATGGAAGCCTCTTAACAACACGGCGCGGCGCGCGACGTGCAGGTGTCCGTCACCGAAACCAGCATCCCGAGTCGCTACCGGCCAGCGCCAGCGGCTGCCGCGGGGATACCCGGCAAACGTGCTTAACGAAACGACGCGGGGCGACGCGGCATGACTGCGCCAACGAAGCTGCAGGCGCTAGAGGCGGCCCGCGGTTGACCGCGGAAGAAACACGGCAGGCTTATTGGGTGAGCGAGGAGCTCTGAGGTAGAACGACAACGCTTGAAAGTCCGCCATGGTCACTGGGTGAGGCCCCTGTATTGTTATATAACCGAGCACGGATGGACACAAGCAGCGTTGCATCGGCGTTGTGTGGGGTCCTCAACTGTCGCCCGCAGCACTTCCCTCCAATGACAATCGTCCAAGCTCTATCTCCGTTCTTTAATACATTGACTCTCTCTGTATTTGTAGGTTGTTGTGACAAGAAAATGAAGGGATGGTTTGGGCCATTTTTTATGAATGGTTCAAACTAACAAAGGTCATTTTTTTGGTAAGAAGTCCAAAAAATAAATAAAACTATTGAAATAAAATTATTTAAGAATAAATAAATTAAATAAGTAATAATTTAGTTAAGTGTTAAAAAGTTTAAAAATACACACTTTAGGTAGTTTTTAAAAACACATTCAAAGTCCATTTACTGTTCTAATTAACAACTGTAATTATTGTCGGTAATAAAGATATTTAGAGTTGGCAAAAATTTAATGCCAGTAACGGGAATCGAAATCGTGATCCGGCGAACTGGTTATGTCCAATATCAATAAAAACATGATTATTCTTTAATTGCAGCGCTATCTATGTGAGATAGGCAGAAACAATATGGCGGTGCAGATACAATAGAGTGGAAAGGATGCGGGACAAAAAGTTATCGCCGGTATCGGGAACCGATCCGTAGTCCACAGAGTCCGGTAACTTGCACGTTAGCCAATCAGCCACTGTAGCTTGAATCGTTATCAGTGTACACTAATATATGGCTCACACTCAAGACTACTGTGAGCTGGTGAGAGTGATTGGGCACATGTGACTCGTCCGTGTAATGTTAGTCAGAAAAGAGGTTATGTAGTAAAATGTTCATGTGCCTTACTCACTCAAATTGT
>NW_025786230.1:0-15746 GCF_021130785.1 Homalodisca vitripennis
AATTCTATAATACCCATATAGAAATTTAGGTTCATCCAAATTTCTAGTCTATAGTAAAAATTTTATATAACACCAGTTCTTACTCGAGATATCGTAATGGACAGACAGTCAGACAGAAAATGATCTTTTTCCGAACCCGCACGCTAAACGATCCAAGCGATGACCATGTACAGGGTATATTTGTCTTCGTAAATACAGGACTTTTATGAAGATACCTTACGAAATGGTTTGATAAAGTGTTGTATATATTGTTGTTGTTTAATAAAAGCAACGTGACCAATAATAACGTCGTTTGGTAACTTGTTCAACGTCACGTATAATGATATGGGTTGTAATATATTATACTCGCCTTCGGCCCTCGCTGGGGGCTACGCCCCCAGGCCCCCAAAGTAAACGCTTGCAAATTCGGGGATAAGCGGTAGTCGGTGACTGGTTAAGTCCGGACTATTAAGTAAGTAAATGACAAGGGTGATTTTAAAAATTGACCTTTTTCATAGTATTTTTCTTTTTCCGGGATCTCGTAACACAACTTTTGACTTTGAGGGCATTTTTGCGGGTTAAAAAATCCGTTAGAGATACGGACAAAACGAATGACCTGGCGCGACCTTTCTGTGTTGGAAATTTAATTTTGTCTTTCGGTGATTGTTGGTCCACTCAGATCTGATCTACGAAACCTATGGTTTAGCCAGAAAATGAGCTCGGGAGAAAAAGTCTGGCACGGGTCAGCTTTATATCTTGAATTGTTTTAGTATAAACAATAATTAAAAAAAACCGACCTCAAGGGGCAGTATTTGTTTAAGTCGAACAGGGTGTTTAATTATCACCAGGAACGACTATCTAGTCTAAGGCGAGAAAATTCCCTGGGTGGGTGAATTAATGTTTAAGGAGGTTAATAAGACAAGAGGGAGGTTTTTAATTTCGTCAGGATATTGTCTGGTCATATGAACAAATTCCCCAGGGGGGGTTAACGTTACCGGGGGGATAAGTCTCCAGGGGGTTATCTGGTCATACCAGGATCTTCCCAGGGGGGGGGGTTAAGAGATTTGGTGACTGGTAAAATTCGGACATGAGGTCATGGCAGGAAATTCCCTGGGGGGGTTTAATGTTACCAGGGGGTTAACACATCAGGGGGTTGAATGTACAGGAGGTTATCAGGTCATACCAGGAAATCCCCGGGGGGGGGTTTAATATTACCGGGGGTTAATGACACACTTGGGCCTTTTTTTGAGGGTATTGTGTTCCTGTGAACATAATAAATATTCCTCTGTCCCTATCTACTATTGACGCTTAGCTAACGCTCAGCCCAACTCCCGAAGTCACTGAACCTTTTCTGTAGATCACGTGATTTCCTAAATCCCGTTTTAAAAATTGTTTTGAGTTACGACCAACCGTTTAGCCGCTATCAAGCCCGGAATGTAAATTTTAGGCGAAAAATGTCCAATATTTTTCACTTAATCGCGTTTTGCGGTCAAACTAAGGGAAATATAGTAAAAAGTCACTGGACCTTTTTTGTAGGTCATCTTATTTCCTAAATAAAACGTTAGTCTTATTTTGACCTCCGACCAATGGTTTCGCCGCTATCGACCCCAAAAACAAAAGTTTCGCGTAAAAGTTACAACAAAATTGTACATAATCACGTTTTTCGGCCAAACCAATCGAGATAGGGGCAAAAGATTACTGGACCTTTTCTGTAGATCGCGCAATTTGCTAATTTGATGGGTCAATCAGATTTGAGCTACGACCAACGGGTTCGGCCGCTATCGGGCTTGAAACATTATTTTTATCGAAAAAATCTCTGGAATTTCAAATGTTCGAGCGTTTTGTCGCTTAACCATGAAGATAGAGCAAAAGTCATTGGACCTTTTTTGTAGTTCACTTCATTCCTGACCATTGAATTTTCCGTCAGATCCGAGCTAGCTCCAACGGTTCGCCCGCTATCGGGCTTACAAAAAATGCCTGCAGGGGTGAAGAATGCGCGATTTTTTGGGAATTTTTTTGAGGGTTGAAAATGAAAAAATTCTCACTTTTCGGGATTTTCCTGGTGGTTACACGTGGAAAGCTATCTGGTGTACCAAATTTCCAAGTCTCTTCTAACTCATCTGGAAGTAGGTTAGAATTAGTATACGTGGAGTGATGTGTCAGTCAGATCCAGTCAGTTACCACATGCGGTTTTGTATAATATATTAGACTCGCCTTCGGCTCGTCTGGGGGCTACGGCCCCCAGTCCCCCATGATGTACGCTTGCAAATTCGGGGATAATGTGATTTGGTGATTGGTAAAATTCGGAACATGAGGTCATGCTAGGAAATTCCCGAATGGGGGGGGGTTTAATGTTTCCTGGGGTCAAGGCATCAGGATGTTTATCTGGTTATACCAGATACTTCCGGGGGGGTAAATGTTATCTGGGGTTAATCTTGGTCATACCAGGAACTTCCCCAGGGCCCCCCCCCGGGTTTAAGAGATTTGGTGATTGGTAAAATTTCGGACCTGAGGTCATGACAGGAAATTCCGGGGGGGGGTTAATGTTTTACCGGGGTGTGTCTAATACTTCAGGGGGTTAATGTACTTCAGGAGGTTATTACTGGTCATACTAGGAAATTTCCGGGGGGGGCTTAGGTTTTACGGGGGTTAATGACACATGGGTCTATGTTAGAAGGTGTTGTGTCTGTAAAACTATTAAAAATTCACTTTTGTCCCCTATCTACTATTGAGCTTAGCTAACGTTCAGCCAATTTCTAATGTGGGGTGTATTCACTCGATAACTTGGAAATAATTAGCGGTATTCGGGGAATGTTTTATTGGTCTGATCATCAGATTAGGGATTCTTGGGGGTTTAAAATAAGACCCATTTTATTGAATTTTCCAGGATTTTAAACCCAAAGTTTTGGACTTTTTAAGGGAAATTTTGCGGCTTAACCGTTAGAGATACGAGAAAAAGTGACTGGAGATTTCTTGTCGGAAATTTAATTTTATACTTTCGATTATGGTTAGTTCCCGATTTTAGCTACGACGTTTGGTTTTAGCCAGTACGGAGCTGTGGAGAGAAAGGACTGCACTGGTAGGGCTATTGTGGGAAATTTGTTTAGTAGTAAATATAACACAAACCCAAACCCTGAGTCATTATTTTTAAGTTGTTTAGGGGGTTTAATTTTGACTCAGAGGTTTTCTTTTCTTGTCATGCCAGGAAATTCCCGGGGGGGGGGAGATTAATTGGTTAAAGGGGGTTAAAGAGTTAAACCATCAGGGGGGTTTAATTTAGTTCAGGATATTTTCTGGTCATATGAATAAATTCCAGGGGGGGGGGGGGTAATGTTTCAAAAGGGGTTTTAATGACACACGTTGGGCTAGTTTTAGAGGGTGTTGTGTCTTTGAACATAATAAAAAAACACTCTGGTCCCTATCTATCTATTGGAAACTTCACTAACGCTCAGCCACTAAATCACTCCGACGTGGAGGGGGGGAGGTTTTAGTCACTCGTTAACGTATTAATAACAAGGTGAAGCTGGAAAACCAGCTTGAAGCGCACTAATTATAGTTAAACAAAATTTAAAAACACAATACAAAAGTAACGACGAAGAATTTATAATTTAGAGCATTTATCAGGCTTACGTAAAGATAAACGATTTGTAAAGATGCTGAACCTTTTTTTTAGGATCCTATGAATAGCTAGTTAATAAAAAATTTTACATTTAAGCGAGGGCCAAGGGTTTGTCCCAATATCGAGCCCAGAAGGTAAGTTTTTGAGTGAAATTTTCAACCATAATGACACGTTTTACGGCTAATACAATTGAAGATAGAGTAAAATGTGCACTGGACCTTTTTTGTAGATCACCTCCATTTTCTAAATCAAACCTTTGGTTTTATTTTGACTTACGACCAATTTGGTTTTGCCGCTATTTCGACACCAAACACAAAACTTTTCACGTGAAAATTACATAAAAGGATTTCACATAATCACGTTTTTTCGGCAAACCAATGGAGATAGGGCCAAAAGTCACTAGACCTTTTTTTCCTTTTTGGTTATTTTTTTTTATTATGATCGCGCAATTTGCTAATTTGATGGGGTCTATCAGATTTGAGCTACGACCAACGGTTCGGCCCGATATCGGGCTCGACGCGAAACATTATTTTCATCGAAAAAATAATTCTCTGGACTGGAATTTCAAATGTTCGAGCGTGTTGTCGCATTAACCATGGGGGAAGATAGAGCAAAAAGTCCAATGGCTGGACTTTTTTGTAGTTCACTTCATTCCTTGATTATGGAATTTTTCGTCAGATCCGAGCTAGCTCAAACGGTTCGCCCGCATATCGGGTTACAAAAAAATGTCTACAAGGGTAAAAAATGCGAGTTTTTTTTTTTTTTTTGCGAATTTTTTTGAGGGGTTTATGAAATTAAAAATCTCCCACTTTCGGGATTATTCACTGATGGTTACACGTGGAAAGCTATCTGTGTACCAAATTTCAAGTCTCTAACTCATCTGGACAGTAGGTTTGAAGTAGTATACGTGAGTGAGTCAGTCAGGTCAGTCAAGTTAACACATGCGGCTGTATTGTATATTAGATTCGATAACTCGTTAGAGATACGCGAGAAAAAAGTGACTGGACCTTTCTTGTCGAAAATTTAATTTTGTTCTTTCGATTATGCCATCAGATTTAAAGCTACGCACCTATAATTTTAGGCATGTCACAGAGCTCGTAGGGACAAAAGGCTGCACTGGGCGCAGTTTTAAAAATATCACGTAAAACTTAAAAATCAATACTATTAAAACGCGTTTTATGAGGCCAAACGTTGAGGATAGGGCAAAAATGTACTGAGCCTTTTTTCTGTAGATCACATTATTTGCTAAATCCCGATGGAAATTTTGTTTTGCAGCTACGACCAACCGTTTAGCCGCTATCAAGCCCGGGAATGCAAATTTTGTGGGGCGAAAATTTCCTAATCTTTTCACTTTATCGCATTTTGCGGGCCTAATTATTGGAGATAGAGTAAAAAGTCCACTAGACCTTTTATGTAGATCAACTTCATTTCCTATCATCTAACCTTTGGTTTTATTTTGCCACTCCGACCCAATGGTTTTCGCCGCTATCGACCTCAAATACAGACTTTTCACGGTAAATATTACAAAAAAATTGCACATAATCACGTTTTTCGGCCAATCCAATAGAGATAGGGCTAAAAGTGACTGGGACCTTTTCTGTAGATCGCGCAATTGTGCCTAATTTTGATGTGTCAATCAGATTTGAGCTAACGACCAACGGTTCGGCCGCTATCGGGCTCCGAAACATTATTTTTTATCGAAAAATAATCTCTCTGGAATTTCAAATGTTCGAGCGTTTTGTCGCTTAAAAACCATGGAAGATAGAGCAAAAAGTCAATGGACCTTTTTTGTAGTTTTCCTCCATTCCTGGACAATGAATTTTTTCGTCAGATCCGAAGCTAGCTCCAACGGTTCGCCCCGCTATCGAGCTTACAAAAAAGGCCTGCAAGGGTTGAAAAATGCGATGAATTTTCTCGAATTTTTTTTGAGGGGTTTACTTTTTTAAAAGTAAAAAAAGTCCGGTTTTCAGAACTTTTCCTCAGGGTCATATTGTGAAAGGTACCTGCGTGCCAAATTTCAAGTTTCCAGCACTTCTAGTACTCATGTTAGAATTTGTATCTTTATATCAGTGAGTCAGTCAGTCAGTCAAGTTACACTTGCGGCTGTATATTGTATTATAGGACTCGCCTTCGGCTAGCTGGGGGCTTACGCCCCCAGGCCCCCAAAGTAAACGCTTGCAAATTCGGGGGGGAGGAATTAAGGCGGAATTCGGTGACTGGTCTAAGTCCGGTCATTAAGTAAATGACAAAGGATTTAAAAATTGACCTTTTTCTTTGATTTTTTTTCCGGATTCGTAAAAACTTTTGACTTTGAGGGCATTTTGCGGTTTAAAACCGTTAGAGATACGACAAAAAGTGACTGGGACCTTTCTTGTTGGAAATTTATTTTTTGTTCTTTCGATTGTGCCCTCAGATCTGATCTTCGACCTTTATGGTTTTAGCCAGAAATGAGCTCGGGAGAAAAAGTCTGCACGGAGTCTAGCTATCTTGAATTGTTTAGTATAAACTTAATAAAAACCGACCTCAAGGCAGTATTTTTAAGTCGAACAGGGGGGGTTTAATATCACCAGGAGTGACTTTCTTGTCAAGGGCGAGAAATTCCTATGGGGTGGGTGAATTAATGTTAAGGAGGTTAAGACAAGAGGGGGTTTTAATTTTTCGTACAGGATAATTTGTCTGGTCATATGAACAAAATTCCCAGGGTGGGGGTTTAAAACGTTACGGGGGAAAATAGGTCTCCAGGGGGGTTATTCTGGTCATACCAGGATTTTTCACAGGGGGGGGGTTTTAAGAGATTTGGTGACTGGTAAAAAAATTTCGGACATGAGGTCATGGCAGGAAAATTTCCCCCTGGGGGGTTTTTTAAAGTTACAAGGGGGGTTAACACATCAGGGGGGTTGGAATGTACAGGAGGTTATACCCAGGTCATACCAGGGAAAAATCCACGGGGGGCGGGGGTTAATTTATTACCGGGGGGGTTAAATTTGACGACACTTGGGCCTTTTTTAGAGGGTTTTTATTGTGTCTGTGAACATAATAAAATATTCCTCTGTCCCTATCTACTATTGACGCTTACGCTAACGCTCAGCCATACTCCCGAAGTCACTGAAACCCTTTTCTGTTGATCACGTTGATTTCCCCTTAAATCTCCCGTTTTAAAAAAATGTGTTTTGAGTTACGACCAACCGTTTAGCCGCTATCATGCCGGGAATGTAAATTTTTAGGCGAAAAATGTTCCATATTTTCACTTAATCGCGTTTTTGCGGTGAAAATAAGGGAAATATTAGTCAAAAAGTCACTGAACCTTTTTTTTGTAGTTCATCTTATTTCCTAATAATAAAACGTCTAGTATTTCTTTTTGGACCTCCGACCCATGGGTTTTTTCGACCGCATATCGACCCCAAAAAAACAAAAGTTCTCGCGTAAAAGTTAACCATCCAAAATTGTTACATAATCACGTTTTTCGGCCAAAACCATCGAGATGGGCAAAAGATTTTTACTGGACCTTTTCTGTTAGATCGGCGCAATTTGCTAATTTTGGGTTAGGTCAATCAGATTTGAGCTACGACACCAACGGTTCGGCCGCTATCGGGCTTTGAAACATTAATTTTTATCGAAAAAAAATCTCATGGGGAAATTTCAAAATGTTCGTGCGTTTTTTCGCTTCACCATGGATAAAGATTGAAGGCAAAAAGTCATTAGACTTTTTTGTAGTTCACTTCATTCATGACTCATGAATTTTTTCCCGTCAGTTCCTGAGCTAGTCTCCAACGCGTTTCGACAGCTATCGGGCTTACAAAAAATGCCTGCAGGGGGTGGAAGAATGCGCGATTTTTTGGGAATTTTTTTGAGGGGTTTGAAAATGAAAAATTCTCACCTTTTCCCCGGGATTTTCCATGGTGGTTACACCGTGGAAAGCTATCTGTGTACCAAATTTCAAGTCTCTAACTCAATCTGGAAGTAGGTTAGGGAGTTAGTATAAGGGAGTGAGTGATGTCAGTCAGTTACACATGCGGTTGTATATTATTTTAGATTTACGATAACCGTTAGAGATATGACAAAAAGTGACTGCACATTTTCTTGTCAGAAATTTAAATTTTGTCTTTCGATTATGCCATTCAGACTTTAAGGCTACGGGACTAGTAATTTTTTTTTTTAGGGGGGGGGGGGGGGGGGGGTGGGCGGAGTACAGAGGTTAGGACAAAATTACTGCACTGGGCACTTTAAAAAATTATCACGTAAAACTTATTTAAAAAATCAATACTTAAAAACGCGTTATGCGCCAAAAACCGTTTGAGGATTAGGGCAATGATGTTCTAATGAACCTTTTTTGTAGATTACGCAATTTTTCCTAAATCCTAATGACGTATGGTTTCGAGCTACGGACCAAAACCCGTTAGCCGCTTTTCGAGCCCGAAAGGTAATTTTTTAGGCGAAACATTTTGAAAATAATTTTCACTTGATCAGCATTTTACAGGGCCCAAAACCAATGAAGATAGAGTATAAAAGGGTACCCAAACCCCTTTTTTGTAGATAATCTTATTTACTAAATTTCAAAAGTTCGTCTATTTTTTGTGATACGGACCAACAGTTTGAGCCGCGTATCGAGCCCAAAAAAACAAAAGTTTCCACGTATAAAAATTTACAAAAAAATTGCACATTAATTCACGGTTTTTCCCGGGCCGCGAAACCACTGGAAGTAGAGCAAAATGTCACTGGAACTTTTTCTGTCAGAATTTCGCGCAAATTTGCTAAAATTTGATGGGCCCCCAAATCAGATTTGAGCTCTCGACCTACCGTTCGGCCACTATTCAAGGGCTCGCGAAACTTTATTTTAAGGCAAAAAAATCTCTGGAAATGTCAAACATTCCCGCGTTTTGTCGCTTGAACCACACGTGTATAGGACAAAAAAGTCACTGACCTTTTTTTGTAGTTCACTTCAATTTCCTGGACTAACGATTTTTCGTCAGATCGAAGCCTAGCTCTATACGGTTTCACCCGCTATCCGGCTTACAAGAAAAATGCCTGCAGGGGGTTAAAAGATGATGCCGCGGATTTTTGAGGAAATTTTTTTGAGGGGTTTTTTTAAAAGTAAAAAAGTCCGGGTTTTCCAGGGGACCCTTTTTCCCTCGGGGTCATATTGTGGGAAAAGGTACCTTGCGTGCACAAATTTCAAGTTTCCAGCACTTCTAGAACTATGTTAAGAATTTGATATCTATATATCAGTGAGTTGTTCAGTAGTCAGTCAGTCAGTTTTCACATGCGGCTGTATATATAATAGGATAACCGTTAGAGATATGACAAAAAGTGACTGGCCTGCACATTTCTTGTCAGAAATTTAAAATTTTGTCCTTTCGATTTTGCCCAATCAGATTTAAGCTACCCGACCTATAATGTGAGCAGTACAGAGGTTAGGAACAAAATACTGCACTGTGGCACTTTTAAAAAATTATCACGTAAAACTTAAAAATTCAATAATTAAAACGCAGTTATGCGGCCAAAAACCGTTGAGTGATAGCGCAATATGTTTCTAATGAACCTTTTTTGTAGATTACGCCAATTTTTCCTAAATCATATAATGAACGTTTTTGTTTCGAGCTACGACCAAAACGTTTTTAGCCGCTATCGAGCCCGAAAGGTACATTTTTAGGCGAACATTTCAAAATAATTTAACGTGATCGCAATTTTTAGGCCAATCCAATGAGAAGATAGAGTAAAAGGCGGTTTTTTTTTTTTATATTAATAAGATATTATGGGAGAATTTAAGTTTTTTTGTTTTAATTAACTTGGTTTATTATGTTATTTATTTATTTTTTTTTTTTATATTAACCAAACCCCCTTTTTTGTAGATAATCTTTATTTCCTAAATAAACCGTTCGTCTATTTTTGTGTTCAGACCCAACAGTTTAGCCTCATTTCAGAGCCCAAAAAAAACAAAAGTAGTTTCACGTAAAATTACAAAAAAAATTGCACCATAATCACGTTTTTTCGCCGAAGTACTGGAAGTAGAGCAAAAAGAACTAAAAACTTTTTCTGTACATCGCGCAATTTTGATAAATTTGTTGGGTCAAATCAGATTGAGCTAAACACATACCGTTCGGCTGCACTATCAGGGCTCGAAATTTATTTTTTTAAGCCAAAAAAAAAAATCTCTGGAAAGGTCAAAATCATTCCCCGCGTTTTGTCGCTTAAAACCACACGAGAATAGGACAAAAAGTCACTGGACATTTTTTGTAGTTAACTTTTCCATTCCTGACTAAACGAGGATTTTTCGTCAGATCGAAGCTAGCTCTAACGGTTCACCGCTATTCAGGCTTACAAGAAATGCCTGCAGGGGTTTTAAAGAATGCGCGATTTTTTTTGAGAATTTTTTTGAGGGGTTTTTTTAAAAGGTATAAAAAGTCCCCGGTTTTCAGACTGTTCCTCAGGGTCATATTGTGAAAGGGTACCTGCGTGCCCAAATTTCAAGTTTCCAGCACTTCTAGAACTATGTTTAGAATTTCTGTATCTATATATCTGTGAGTCAGTCAGTCTGTCAGTCAGTTTCACATGCGGCTGTATAGTATATAGGACTAGCCTTCGGCCTCGCGTGGGGGGCTACGCCCCCAGGCCCATGATGTTACGCTTTGCCTTGATTTCGGGGATAAAGACGGTTAAATTTACGCTTGCCAAATTTCCGGTGATAAGAGAGAATTTGGTGATTGTTAAAATAGGGACATTGAGGTCTGCCAGGAAATTCACTGGGGGGGGGGGGTTTTAATATCTACCAGGGGTTAAGACATCAGGGGGTTTTTTATTTACTCCAAGAGGTTTTTGGTCATACCAGGTAATTCCCAGGGGGGTTAAGAGATTTGGTGATTGGTAAATTTTCATCGAATGAGGCCATACCAGAATTTTTCTCTGGGGGTTGTAATGTTACCCCCCCCTGGGGTTAAGACATTCAGTTTTAATCTAAAGTTTTGATTTTAAGGGAATTTTGCGGCTTAAACCGTTAGAGATACGAGAGAAAAATGAACTGGACCTTTCTTGTCGGAAAATTTAATTTTCTCTTCTTTTCGACTCTGGACTCGGATTTTTAGCTACGATCTCTGGTTTAGTCGAGGTTTTTTTTTCAATCGCTGTGGGTATAAAAGTCTGCACTGGTAAAAAAGCTGTTGTGTAAACAGATTTAGAGTAATTAAAGTTATAATATACACTGAGTTTTTAGATTATTATGTTGATTCAGGGGGTTTAATTTAATCAGGAGTTTCATCTTGTCATGCCAAGGAATTCCCGGAAGAGAGGGGGAAAATTAATGTTCTCGGGGGTTATTTTTGGTGTTTAAAAGACAGCAGTGGTACGTTTCTAGTAATTTGTGTCTTGGCAACGAGGAATTATTTTCTGGTTATAAAAATAAAACGTTCCCGATCTGGGGGTTAATGTAACTACGTCGGAAATTATTATTCCACACGTGGGCCAGATTTTGTCTAAAGGAACTTATATTTCATATTAAAGTATATAAAAAAACACTCTGTCCCTATTCTACTATCTTGAAGCCTTTCACTTTCGCTCAGCAAACTCACGATGTGGAGGTGGGGAGGATTTTTAGTCACTCGTTAACGTCAGTAATACAAGGTCAATATGGAAACCAGCATGAATCGCACTAATTATAGTTGCAAAATTTAAAACAACTAAAAGTGACGACAAAGAATTAGCAATTTAGTGCCATTTATCAGGCTCACGGATAAGATATAACCGATAGAAAGCTTGCAGATCTTTTTTTGTAGATCCTATCAATAGCTAGCTACTGAAAAAAAGTTTTCTTTTTAAGCTAGGGCTAACGGTTCGGCACTTATCGAGCAGTATAAGTAAATTTTTAAGTGTAAATTTTCAATATAATCACGTTTTTACGGCTAAATCATGGAAGATAGAGTAGAAAGGTCACTTGACCTTTTGTGTAGATCGCATTTATTTTGTATTAACTAAAATAAAAATTTTTAATCTGAGCTTAGAAAATAAGAAGATTTGTCTGAAATAGAGCCCAGAAAGAAAACAAAAGTGGTGTGCTCACGGTAAAACTCAAAAAAATCAAAAACTTTATAAAACGCGTTCTGCGGCCAAACCGTTGAGGGTAGGACAAAATGTTACATGACCTTTTTTGTAGATCACGTGATTTTCTAAAGCCCATTGAAATCTTGTTTTGAGCTACGACCAAACGTTTAGCCGCTATCAAGCTTGGGATGTAAATTTGGAGGCCGAAAATTTCAAAATATTTAATGTAATCGCGTTTCGCGGCCGAACCGATGGAGTTAGAGCAAAAAGTCACTGGACCTTTTTTGTAGTTCACTTCATTCCTGATTATGAATTTTCCGTTCAGATCGAAGCTAGCTCCAACGGTTCGCCCGCTATAGGGCTTCAAAGGAAAGCCTGAGGGGGCAAAACAGGGGTCCGTTCGGGAATTTTTTTGAGGGGGTTCAAAAGTAAAAAAATCCGGTTTTTCAGACTTTTCCCAGGGTTTGAAGATACGTGAGACGTGCTGTGCAAAATATCAAGTTTCCAGCTCTTCTAGAACTATGTTAGAATTAGTATTACCTATGTGTCAGTGAGTGAGTGAGTTACACATGCGGCTGTATATATATAGGACTCGCCTTCGGCTCGCTGGGGGCTACGCCCCCAGGCCCCCATTTGGGTGTTGGCTAAATTCGGGGATAAGCGTAGTTCGGTGATTGGTTAAATTCAGACGTGAAGTTTCCAAATTTTATGTATCCGTTCTCGAGAATCTTACGGGTCGTAATGCTTCGCTAACGCTCAGCCAAAAGATGTGTGGTGTATAATATTAATCAATTGATGTGGTAGAAGAGTTAAGTTATGTGTTCGTGAAATTTGGAGACAAGAAGAATTTGGTTTTAAACCAATCAGAGGACGTATGTATACCATAGTTTAATTTTCCGGATTTACCCAAACTTTTGACTTTGAGGGCGTTTTGCGGCTTAACCGTTAGAGATACGTGAAAAAGTGACTGGACCTTTCTTGTCCGAAATTTGATTTTGAAGGAGGATTCTGCCCTCAGATTTGAAGTAGGACCTTTGGTTTTGCCGGTACAGAGCTTGGAAGAAATGTCTTCATAGGCCAGCTATTGTGAATTTTCAGTGTAAATATAAAAAAAACCCAACCCTGAGTCATTATTTTTTTAAATTGTTTTTGGGGGTTTTTAATTTACTCAGAAGGTTATCTGGTCATACCAGATACTTCCGGGGGGGGGGTTAATGTTACCGGGGGTTAAGACATCCCGTGGGTTTAATTTACTCAGGAATGTTATCTGGTCATGCAAGAAAATTCCAGGGGGGGTTAATGTTACCGGGGGTTTTAAAACATCAGGGGGTTTAATTTACTCAGGAGGTTATCTGGTCATACTTGGAAATTCCAGAGGGGGGGGGGTTTTGTTACTGGGGGGTTAACACACAGTGGTTCTCTTTTAGAGGTTGTTGTGTGTGTTAAAATAAATAAATTCTCTGTCACTATATACTATTGACGTTTCGCTGCGCTCCGCCAATTCCCTAGGGGGGTTGTAATCACTCGGTAAAGTATAATAATTGTTCAATCCGGAACCAGAATAATTGAACAAATCATAGTACCAAAAAATTTAAAACAACCAAAATGTGCATTTTGTAAAAAACACGATAAATATTTTACCATTGAAAGCGATTTACAGGCTTACTAAAGGATATAAGGGCAAAAGGCTACGGGAAATTTTTTTGTAGATCTCATAGTTTTCTAGTTACTGAATTATAAAAATTTAAACTCCAATCAACGGTTCGGCTGATATCGACTCCAGAAACAAGATTTTTCACGTATCAATCACAAAATAATTCCATTTAAACGCGTTTTTGCGGTCGAACAATTGTAGATAGGTCGAAAAGTCACTGAACCTTTTTTGTAAATCGCCTCATTTGCTAAATCAAACCTTTTTTTTTATTTTCACTTCCGACCAATGGTTTTGCCGCTATCGACACCAAAAACAAAATGTTCACTTAAATATTACAAATAAATTGCACATAACCACGTTTTTCGGCCAAACCAATGCAGATAGGGCAAAAAGTCACTGGACCTTTTCTGTAGATCACTTAAATTTTTGCTAATTTGATGGGTCAATCAGATTTGAGCTACAACCTACCGTTCGGCCGCTATCGGGCTCGAAACTTTTTTTTTAAGCGAAAAAATCTCTGGAATGTCAAATTTTTCGAGCGTTTTGTCGCTTAACCATAGAAGATAGACCCAAAAAGTCACTGGACCTTTTTTTTTAGTTCATTTCTTTCCCTGATTATGAATTTTTCGTCAGATCCGAGCTAGCTCCAACGGTTCGCCCGCTATCGGGCTTACAAAAAAGGCCTGCAGGGGTGAAAAATGCATGAATTTTCTCGAATTTTTTTGGGGGGGTTTTAAAAGTAAAAAAAGTCCGGTTTTCAGACTTTTCCTCCGGGTCATATTGTGAAAGGTACCTGCGTCCCAAAATTTCAAGTTTTCCAGCAATTCTAGAAGTATGTTAGAATTTGTATCTATATGTCAGTCAGTGAGTGAGTGAGTCAGTTACACATGCGGCTGTATATATTATAGGACTCGCCTTCGGCTCGCTGGGGGCTACGCCCCCAGGCCCCCAAAGTAAACGCTTGCAAATTCGGGGATAAGGGGGATTTTGTATTGGTAAAATTTGGACATGAAAGGTCATGCCAGGAAATTCCCTGGGGGATTTCATGTTACCAGGGGTTAAGACATCAGGGGGTTTAAATTACTCAGGAGGTTATCTGGTCATACCAGGCAATTCCCGCGGGGGGGGGTTTTAAAAGATTTGGTGATTGGTAAATATGATGTACGCTTGCAAATTCGGGGTTAGGAGGATTTGGTGTTTGGTAAAAATTCGGACATGAGGTTATGCCAGAAAATTCCCTGGGGGGGTTTATGTTAACAGAGGTTAAGAAATCAGGGGGGTTAATTTACTCAGAAATTTTATCTGGTTATACCAGGAAATTCCGGAGGGGGGGGCAAGAGATTTGGTGATTGGTAAAATTCGGACATGAGGTCATGTCAGGGGAAATTCTAAGGGGGGGGGGGGTTAACGTTACCGGGGTTAAGGCATCAGGGGGTTTAATTTACTCAGGAGATTATCTGGTCGGACCAGAAAATTTTCGGGGGGGTTTTAATGTTACCGGGGGTTAATGATACACGTGGGCCTCTTTTAGAGTGTGTTGTGTCTGTGAACAATTATAATTCACTTGTCCCTTATCTTCTTTTGACGCTTCACTGACGCCAGCCATTTCGCGATGTGGGCTAGAAGATGTATACTAGTCAAATTTGTTTATATAGTAATACAAACTCAATCAGGAACCGGGATGAATTGCACACATTCTTGGTCTTTAATTAGATTATTAAGTTGATCAGGGGGTTTCATTTATCAGGAGTAATTCCCGGGAGGGGGGTTAGTGCTATTGGGGTTTATCAGAATACGTGTTTTTTTCCTGGGAAAAAATAGTCTAGTTATCAGAAATGTAATTTTTAAGTTGCAAACCAATGGTTCGACCGCTACCGCCTCCAGAAACAGAAATCTTGTGTAAAAATTACTAAATATTTGCATATAAATGCGTTTTGCAGCCAAAAGTTGACGATTGGGCTAAAAGTCAATGATGCCTTTTTGTAGATCACGTGATTTCCTAATTCCATTAATGCATCTATTTTTTGGGGTAGAACAAACGGTTTGGCCGCAATCGTGCCCGGGAAAGTAAATTTGTAGGCGAAAATTTCCAAATATTTTCACATAATCGTGTTTTGCGGTCAAACTAATGGAGATTAGTAAAAAGTCACTTAACCTTTTTTGTAGATCGTATTATTTCCCAAATCTAACCTTTGTTTTATTTTGACATCCGACCAACTGTTTCACCGCTATCGACACCAAAAACAAAGTTTTCACGTGAAAATTACAAAAAAATTCACATAATCACGTTTTTTTTGGCCAAACCCAAAGGAGATAGGGTAAAAAGTCATGAACCTTTTCTGTAGATCGCGCAATTTGCTAATTTGATGGGTCAATCAGATTTGAGCTACAACCTACCGTTCGGCCGCTATCGAGCTCGAAACTTTTTTTAAGCGAAAAAATCTCTGGAATGTCAAATGTTCA
>NW_025786231.1:0-18844 GCF_021130785.1 Homalodisca vitripennis
TTACCTTAATACTTCCTCATTAACGGAAGTCAAACAGATTTAACTCGTACAAGGATTATGGATAGTATTTAAATCTCGTATCATAAAATATATCTACTCTTAAACTATATTATACACATAATCATCAATTAGAAATTAAATAAAAAAACTCATTGCAATAATGTTTTTTATCAGAGAAAAATGAAGGCCTCCCGATAACGTTTATTTATATCTTGTTTAGGTACTACTTAGCACTGGGTGACAACCTCATAATTAAATCAGAATTCAGAAGAGTCCGTACAGTACACGGTGTTGGCGGTTTCTGATAAAAAATGCCAACGGTCACAGATATGATATCATGTTCTACACAATATCTCTGTTTGGTAATTTTTCCAAAATATCTATACTAAACGAAAGAAGCCCAAAATAGCATTAAACATCAACTAATCTAACGAGTCATACGTGTAGCGTAATACAAGGGAAGCCACTGGTTCCCGTGTGAGCTTTGTTTTCGCCTGTATACGTTGTTCACAGCGTAATTAATTACAATGCTCCAGTTAAAACACAATGTTGATATTTTCAGTTGAGCCCACCAATAAAGAATTAACTATTTATTTCTAGTTAATGTAAACAACTACCTCTAAACAGCAATCTAACTATCTCGATCTCTTTTTTCCTTATAGATAACATATATTCATTATTAGAGTCAAATAAGTATAAAACATTCACAACGAAATTAAAAATATAAATGAATTAATATGTTTGGGTTTTTTATTTGTTTAATAGTTCATCTTCATCAACCATTTAATACACTGTTTTAACAACCTACATGTGACTTACCTTGAGACAAATTTCTCCTGGCACAATTACTCTGCGTATAGAATTTTTAAGGTAACATGACTTTATAATCTTATAATTTTATTACATTTTTGAAAATTTATTTCAGTGAGAAAAAAGCAATTGAATTACTTTTTCTACACAAAAAAACCTCGAACTTCATGATCCCCAAAGGTGGAATACGATCCTTCATAGAACAATGAAATATGTTCAAGGAGAGAACCCTGATAGTGAAAACTAAACTCAATGTTACACATATTATTTATTTCTTTAAAACTAGAACAATAAATATCTTTAGTATTTCTGACTGGATGCAGCTATGATGAAGTTCAATCTGGGAAAACAAGTTCCTCTGTCAGCTTTTGTGAGCGAATAATTGAAGTCATTAATAAGGTAAATTTCTCGGTCCACACCCACTTCGCTCTTACCAGGCCTGGTTAAAGTTGTTTTGTAAGGTCTAATAGTTTTACGTATACAGGGTGATTCATGTAAGTTTATCCCCCCACTTAGCTGACCTTCTACAGCACATTTTACTAGTAAAAATAATGAAAAAATTGTATAAAAACATAGGTCCAAAAACTCTTTCGTTAGCGAGTTACACGCTAGCGAAAGATTATTCAGCCAGAATTCCTGGGTAAAGAGTAAAATAAATGCCATACAGAAACTTTTGGAAATAGTATAATTAAGTAAGAAATATTCGGTGATTTCTATGGATTTTTATTAACCTGATAAAGCTAATAAAATAGGTTTCAGAACTGAACCTGTAGTAGTTTTGTGAAGGGATTCAGGGTTAAATGCAAAAAATTAGGGGCCACGAAACAATAGTTTTTTTTTAAGTTTGATGTACAAGAACACTTTGTTAAAATTATTGGTAATAAATACATAAAATCAGAGAAAAATTAATTGGATAGAGAATTTAATTCCTGAGAAAATTAGATATAATCCAAAGTCGAAAAATAAAAACAGAGAAATAAATACTCCAAAAAATCGATTTTATTCAATATAATACATTACTCAGACTGTAAAGAAATACCGTACGGTATATATTAGTTAAAATAAAACACAAACAAAATTTTTTGTTCCTTTTAAGGATGAGATTAAATAGAGAAAACAAGATTAACTGTTAAATAAAATTTGTTTTGTAAAATAAAATATCATGTTTATTATTACTTTGTATGTTTTTTTTAAAAAAATTTACATCAAATGTACGAAAATAAATGAGCGCAACAACATATTTCCCATTTTTGCTTACTAATCATAGAAATAGCAGTTTCTTAGTTTTAATTAATTTTCTAAGTTGGTAAATCGCACGAATAAACGTGTATTATTTGGTGTTTTTGCAAGCTTACAGCAGGAGATCGGGTTCTGTGAATCGTGTTTATTAAATGCCCAAATTTTTCTGTGAGTTATAATTCGAATTGTTTTTATTTCAGCGAAAAAAATGCCTTTACGATATTTACATCAGAGGAATACTCTTGATATGGTTTTTATTTTGGGGTATACTGTATTGGTTAAATGCTAGAGCTGCTATAGAGAGAATATGAACTACGTTAACCCCTAATAGAGGGATTCCCTGATAACCACAACAATTTCAGGAACTTTTCTGTACTCCTTCGTGGGAAACAGGATCACGTACCAAGACTAGAAAGAACCAATTATGAACGAGCTGTCCAACATTGGATGATGATAATTGTTATTTATAGTGCTGTTCATCTCGCAGTCCAGGTGTAAGTACACACGACGTATTTTTCTAGGCGGATAGGAGTTTCGGTATCCGACGGTTGTGGAGGTCAATTAATCGAAACAAATTTTAATCCGTTTCATAAACAAAAGGTTCAACATCAACAACCTAGGGATGGTCCGCTTCGCGTGGAGTTTTGCAACTTTTTTGAATAATTAATAATCAACTCTACAAGCGTACGTTTGTTTACGGATGAGGCACAATTCACATCGGGATGGTTGTCAAACTAACCCTTGCCACAAAGAACACTCATGGGCAGAAAGATAATCCACATGAGGTAGGTGGTAACGAGAACTTTCAACACCCGATGTAAGCGTCAATGTCTGGTGTGGCCTTTTTGCACAATCGGCTGATTGGACCCCTTTCATATTACCTTGGACGGCTGATTTCTATTTGCAATTCCTTCAAGAAGAGTTTTGCCGCAGCTGTTTATAAGAATGTTCCTTTACATCCTCAGACAAAATTTGTTACTTCCAGCATGAACGGAGCAACCTCCCCACTTTTCCACATGCCGTTTCTTCTCTGCTTACTTAAATCCTCAATTTCCTTGACACTGGATTGGTCGTGGAGGGCCTCACCCCTTGGCCACCAAGATACACCAGATCTATCTCTATTGGAATTAATAGCAATCTGGGGATGGATTAAAAGACATTGTATACAAGACAAAAGTGAATTCTCCGTGATGAATTAATTGGCCCCCGTAATTATGGGATTTCGGGCTGTGGCAGATACAGGAAGTCCTGAAAAAATTATAAGAAACGCCAACAAAAAGCAATACACCAAACGTGCTGCAAAATTGTATTTGATAGATGATTGGGCCTCATTTTAGAACAGATCTATTATAAAAAGGTGCGCTAAGTGTTGGCCCAACCGTGAATTAATTTTGACTTAAAACTATTTAATGTATTATACTGAATAAAATCTGATTTTTTTGGTACTTATTTCTGTTTGTAAAATTTTAGACTTTGAAAATTTTATATAAATTTTCTCAAAAATTTACAATTCTCTACAATTAAAAAATGTTGTTGATTTTTATTTTATTATATTACCACATTTAACAAAGTTATTGTACATCAAACATTTAAAAAAACATTGTTTTTCATGCCCCCCAAGTTTTTGCATTAATTAAAACCCTGAATCCCTCAAAAACTAAAACCACAGGTACAGTTCTGAAACCTAAAATTTTTATTAGCTTTATCAGGGAAAAATACATAAGAATCCACATATTTATTACTTAATTTAAACCCTTTTCCCAAAAGTTCAGTATGGCTTTATTTTACGCTTACACCCAGGGAAAATTCAGGCGAAATCTTTCGCTAGCTGTAACACGCTAACGAAGCGTTTTCGCACCTATGTTTTTTATATAAACATTTTTTCATTATTTTTACTAGTACACAATGTGCTGTTAGAAGTGGGGACACTTCATGAATACCCAGTATATGTAAAAAGTTTTGTTAGCCAGTATAAGTAATAAACAATGTTAAATTGCCCCACCGCTTGTTTTTCTTTATAATTCGATCTCATTATCTATTAAAATATACTAAATACATTTAAAAATATCATTATAAATCAATATTTATAAAAAACATTAGGCAATATCTCTTAAGATTTTAATAAGGTGGCCATTTTTTTATTTAGAAACTTATAACAGTATATATCTCGGTTGTTTGCCATCTTAAAAAAGGGTTTAAAAATCCAAAAATATTAGATTGCTATTTTATACCCTCACAAAACTTTAAGATTGGAGTGAATAACATTTCTAATAACCATGCAGTAATATAGGCGGAAATAATATATACGATAACAAACGTAGTTATTAACTGGGATTCAAATTTGTACAAAGATATTAATTTCACATTTTTATAGTATGGTCGTTAGCTGTTATGCAATTAATCAAGTTTAAGACACGTCGTTTGCATTGGTTACAATTTTTACCACTATTATTTCGCAGAAGAGACCCTAAATGACGATGTTATGCAATTCTTAAACAATTCTAAGCGACCTTCTACTGTTTGCCGAATCCTTTCAGATCTCTTACGTTCTAATATGGTGGTTATAATAAAGAAACTAGTTGTATTTCATAGGTAGATTTAATATTATTATAATTTAAATAACAAATTTCTTAGAAATTCACCTTCATAAACAACAAGCGTTTGTTTGCTCTCAAGGTTTTTTAGATGGTAGTGGCCATACAACATTTAAAGAAGGATAACACCGATACAATGGAAGTGCAGGATAATTACAAATATTAGCATTACCTTTCAAATTATTAAAGACTGAATAACATATTTAACATTATTTTTAACTTAATTACTTTTAAGAGTTTGTAGTGATACAAAAAAAAACTGAGCATACCGTTACAATTTCGATATATGCAACGTCTATACTCTATAGGTGGATTAAAACAATTGCCCAATTTCCATAATGACCAGTGTAATGCTCTCATCCCTCAACAAAACTTTAGCGAGCCGGCTGTAGTGACAGTTCCAATTCTTACACCTATAAAAAAAATGCAAAACCTTAATGGCACTTTTACAAGTTTACTATTAATTCGTAAAATATAATGAATTATCTCACAAAACAGAAATATTTTTACACGCATCTGAATGCTTTTTTAGGTTCTTTCGATGTATCTATTAATGTATTCAGAAACATTTTCTTTGTCTGTTTTTTGTACTTCATCGTTTAAGTAATCTTTAAGTACTCTTCACAAAAAAAAAAACCTATTAAAAACAAGTGTTGGATGCTGGGATGGTATTAGTCATATTCATTAATCTACATGGATCATTTTAATTACATAAAAGCTACATACCTTACTACCAAAGGTACTCACTCTGTAAATTTATATACATATATATATATATATAAAATTATAATATTCGCTATTTAAATGATGGATAAACTCTCATGTTTGTTCTCGTTTTCAACGTGGATTAAAATACAGGTATGATTTTTAAAAATAATATAGTAAATTAGACTGGTCTTCAGATACATATTTCAATATGGATTGGAGTTCAATAAAAATAGATTACACAACAATTACGTCTTCTCTATTATAGTTGTTTAGCCCACAGTTTGAAAGTATACTGAAGGTTTCAGCAGTTAAGTTTTTAAAAGATGTAAGAAATAGGTGCCTCGCCCGCTTATTCGACTACACTTCAAGAGGTGAAGATGTCATGGTATAGATTACCAGCCGAAATAATATATGATGTCTTGCTTGATGTATTGGTCTTCCTGGTCACTGACGCGCAACCACATATTCCATTGTCCTACCTCTTTAAGCTTGACTTCCTACTATGATTTAGATATTGCATTCGGTTTACATTTGCTTTCAAACTGGATTGTAAAAATTCGAGGTGATTTGTTTTGTTGAATGCATAAAAATAAAAGACTTCAATTAAGTTTAATTAAGAAACCACGTAAGAATGTTTATTGATATTAAATTATTAAAAATTTTAATTAATTGCAAAAGATGCCTTTAGTAACCCTCGTCGTACGATCACCACCAATAATATTCGCTACCAATGTAATAAGTAGTTATTACCAAAGTACAGCGTGTGCGTTTTTTTCGGGCACATCGTGTATTTGTTATCTTAAGGAAATGGGAATCGGGACATAAATTTCTCACATGACGTCCACAACCTGCTCAGGTATGAGGGGTGATAGAGGACAAGTATATAATGTATTTCTGTTTAATACGGTTACTAACCTCCACTATAGCTTGAGATCCGATCCTGTAGTCCAACTTTTGTTATTCGTATTACAATGTTTTTCAACGTGTGGGATTGTCTGTCTATATCAAACCAATACAGTTGTGTATCAAAATGAATGGACCTGATTTTTAAAACTCAATATCTATTGTCTAAAAAATGTACTACAAAAATAATATTTATTGCATAAATACTCGCCAAAATTCTTATAGTTTTTTTTGGTAATGTTATTTAAAAATAGTTCTATATAGTCCACCAGCAGCAGCACAGAAACAATATCCAGTCTCGATAGCTACATATTCCCTCATAAACCTTTAAACACAAACGATATCTGCGTTGGCCACAGACCTTATTGCGACCAGTTTATTCCTGTTCTTTAGTTCTTCGATGTCATGAGTTTATAGGGGGGGAAACAAACACTTTTTTCCATTCACATATCCCCCCTCACAGACAAAGTCGCCCTTGGGGTCAAGTCTGGTTGATCTTGGAGGCCAAGAATGAAGGGCATTGTCTCGAGGTCCCGTGGCCGCCCTATCCAGGCGGTGGGGCAGAGTGTTGTTGAGAAGCTGCTGAAAACATTTGTTGGGCCCAGTGAGGCGGAGCTCCCATCCTGTTGGGAAATATGAACCTAAAGGTTTAAAAGTTTTTGTGAGTGTATTTTGCAATAAATATTATTTTTGGTAGTACATTTTTTAGCCATATAAATATTGAGTTTTAAAATCAGGTCATTCATTTTGATACACGCTGTATAATTTTGGTAACTATGCGTTGGAAAAAGTTCATTTTTATTAACTAAAATCTCATTGACAGTTATCATTTTACCGAAATATATCGTTATCCTCTTCCTGCGTAAAAACAAAATATTTATAAAAATTACATTAAATGAATAAAGTTTGGCCGGGTGACAACAAGACCATTTTTATTGTATTCTATTTTTTTCTAACAAAAGAAATACTCCTGGATTTGCAGGCCCCAACCCCAGCTAGCCTAGTATTACTTACTTACCACAATTTAGCACTTATGTATTCCTTTTAATCTTACGAATCATGATACCAATTATTTTATTTTTTTATCGCTCCTCCCATTGTTATTGGAGTAACTTTTATCCATTACAGCTTAACATCTTAGAAAAGTCATTATTTCCCTCAATAGCTAAGATAACTGATTTTTACACACTATATCTACCAACCATTATTTCCAAGGTAAACACCACTTCCTTCTGTATAATAATATGTAATTCCTGATTGGTCAACAGGAACACTGAATGGCTGAAATAGATGATTTAAACACCAATATGGATTTAAAATAAGTGTTATGATGTTTCCAATATGAAGAAATAATTCTTCTATATAGTGAAATTTCAGATGATTATTTTAAAAGATTTCATGTGCATTTTTGCGTCATGATGAAAATGTATCGTCCAATAATTTGTTCTCGCAAAGAGCTAATTGCGGAGACTCGTTAGCATTTTCCATTCTCGGCTTCCTCACTCTCAGGAATTTGCAATCCTCTCCCCGGTATAGTTCACTTTTGAGACAAACAATAAAATGTCACTATTAACAGAGTTGTAATCTTCTCAACTAAATCTGGTGTGTTATTGTTATTTATATAGCACAGATAGATTGAAATTATATTTTTTTTTTCTCTGCCGGAATTAAAATACTGTAATTTAATAGTTTTTATTAATTTCTCCAAGTTGTTATTAAACTGGCAAGGGACCCTTATTCCCGAATTGTTATGCAGAATTGCATTATAGCAAATATAATCTAAAATGGGGTTTATTAAAAAATATTTATGTTAAAATTAAAACGATATTTTTAAAGAGACAATTTAGTTTATCGGCAACCCATAAATTTGTTTAATATAATGTATTATATAATAATTAATAAACCTAAAAACATTATTCAATGTAAATTACCAGTCAAATTTGCATTAATCGAAATTTATAGGTACATTTGACGGTTCACCTTTACAGATAGGATGAATCAGCATTAATTAATAAAGAGAATAACACCTTAAATCAGAAATAATTAAGCAAATGTTAATGCTGACAGATATCCTATCAACAAACTTTCCAATAGGAATGTGAAATATATTGCTTCCCATTTTAAATATTTCAAATTTTTTGAATTACATTAAACTGAAAAACAATATAAAAGAAGAAATTATTGTCACAAATTTCAAAATTATGTGCCATTAAAGAATGCTATAAAATGTAAGAGAAAAGTTTTCAATAGCAATATTACTTAATTAGTTTAATAAAAATCATCGTTTGAGATGAAGTACGTATCCAGGTAAGGTTTGGCTTGAAAAGTTTTAAACAAAGACAAAAAGAGAAGCTTGACTAAATTAAATACACAAAATTTAAAACTAAATCGTAACATATTTTACTATTTAATCCTTTAGGGTAAGTAAAAAGTTTAAATAAATGTTGATTTTATCGTCGTTATATGTCCCACTTATTTCTGTGACCTAAAAGCGAAGAATAAGTGCACTGGTAGTATAAATTTGAAATCTTTTCTCTTTGCTGAGCTTAAGACATATAACTAGGGCAATCATTTTGTTGTTAGCCAGTAATTACTCGTAGCTTAAGTCTCAAGACCAAAATTAAACCTGTCACTTTCCCATTAACAACAATTCTAAATATGAGATTTGGGGTTTGGTTTAATCTTTCCATCTGAACTATTCATGTTGTTAACAGATATAACTAGAAAGAACACGCTACTGCTTACATTTAAATTATTTTTGGCACTTATTGTTCCAATTACATGGTTGATCATCATGCACCTTCATAGAATTTTATTCTTGGCTAATGGTTAGAAATATTCTGCTAAAATGATGTATATTCTTTTTTTTATTAATTCTGGGCTTTACATAGATCGTGTTTTTTTAAAATATATAAAGGGCTCACTATCAACAATGTTACCATGTAATTTATTTTGTATTTTGTTAGAATAAGTTTTTTAGGCCCTACATGAATTTACTATGTAAACATGTTCAAATCAATATAGGTCATATTTTGTTTATCAGATTCGTTTTTTCTGCTATAAGACAATATAACGTGGTTCAACTAATGCTCAGTTCAAATCCGACTGATTGACATCGCACCATATACTAATTATTGTATTGTGTAATGGAGTTTTACGGGAAAATATTATAACGGGGAAGGTCTATAGGCAGTTGTTGCATAGACGTCATGTCAGAAGGAAAAAAGATAGAACAGGTCGCAGACCAACATGCACGAGGGACGGAAATGCATAAATTGTATTCAACCAGTCGAAGTGATACTTCAGCAAAACATTATTTTGTCCACATTTGGTGTGAACATCCTGTGATTATAATGTCCTGGTGAAAAAATTGGACAAAAACACTATTTAAACAATGTTGTTGATGTACTAGCTTTGTGTTAACATTTAGTTTTACCTTACAGCAATGTCGGTGATATTTTTTTAATAACATCTGAATGCGACATTAGTACAAATTAACCTTATCTACAATATTTAGTTCGTTAAACTCTGCTATAAATTAACATATCATTTTATATAATAATTACCTGAAATCGTAAATAATATACAGGTTACCAGATCAATATGATTTTATTGCATACTGATAGGTTAATTCTATAAATAATTATCCCCCCCTCCCCTACCCCCCCCCCCCCCCCCCCCTCCCCCTCACCCCCACCCCCCTTACTAAACCTTCAAGTATGTTTACAAACTTGGTAATTTTTGAACGAATAACAAACTGTGTGTAGCAAGGACATCAATAGTACAACACAGCGGTCTGGACTTTGTTGTTTTACTATTGTTTATCTCTCTCGGCCGCGCGACAATTACTCACGTCAAGGCGCTCGCCAATATTTACTCATCGAGCAGTATCAGTGCTTACACTCCACGTAAAATATGAGACGTTTATCACAATTTTATTTTGAATTCATGTTTGTTTCGGCGGTGTCCTGTTTTATTCTATTCAGACATAGATATAAAAAAAAAAAAAAAAAAAAAAAAAAAAAAAAAAATTAGGTCCACTACCCAGTGAAAATGCATATGTACTTATTTCTAAAGTGATAACCTATATCTCAGATGTGCAATTTCGATGGCTCCGTACAAATGTTTAAATGAGTCTATTACTCCAAAGTACAGTCCTAAATATAATAAACGCCCATATAAAATATCTTTAATAAATTTATTGTAGTTTTTATTTTTACTGTTTTTCCGTAAACGCACTTTCTCTTAACATATAAGGACATACTTCTCATGTTCTAAAACAAAGTGATTGGTATTAGAACGATTTTGACAGCATACCGATTAGGAATTATTTTAAATCATCTGTTTCAGAAACTTTGGTTTGCCACTTATCCGAATCCCATTGTGTCACATGAACTACCATTGAAACACAGTACCTGTTTGTACAGAAATAATCATATTTGTGCAAAATATTCGTTTTGAGCATTTTAGCTTTAAGCGTATTTTTTAAAAAGTGTTATTTGACTTAATAACGGAATCTTTCATATAGACAGGACCAGTAATAAAAGTGCTCAACTAATATCTCTTGTTGTAATATTAAAATTCCTACAGAAACCTATTCACTATAAATTTATTATTTATAAATTCTATATATTCATAAACAAATATTAGTTTAGACTATAAGCGTCCTAAAGTATGGTGATACGGATAAAATCAAATCAACTGTTGTCCCTGTAAATTGGAGAAATATTAATTTCAACAAAATCTAAACTTCCATTGTATCAAATCACACATTTTTATTGAAATTAAAAATATAAATTTCTAAATTGAAACATTTGTTCCTTGAAAAATGATTTATTTTACTAATGAAGAACAAGATTCAAGAACTTGTCAACTCTCTCATTTTCCTTTTAAGTGTAAAATCCAAAAAAATTATGGGCATGATAAATTGTTAAACACGTAACAATGGCAGCAAAACGTCAAAGTAAACTATAAAACAGTAAACGAAACAGTTTGTCTTTTTTCGTAACACATGACCGATGGTCTACTTATATATTCAAACTTTGATATACGTTTTTCTTCTATTGTGTGTCCCTGATAGTCATGTAGGCCAACACTGCTTTTTTCACTTCACTGCATAGTGTGCCCAAATTATTGAAACAAAATCCAAAATATATTGGAAAGGATTAAACAGGAATTTCGGACAATTTGCCATCGGCTAATGAGTTTACAAGAAAGTGGCCACGATTAGAATATTACTTATCTTCAGATGTAAACAACGTTGAATATAGTTTACCATTTCTATCTGCTCGTGTACTTACATTTTTGTTAAGTGCAATGTGTTTTTCCTCTTGTCATTTTTTTAACTTCAGCGGTTTTTCATTTACTTTATCCTCGTTTATTAATGCTTTCTGTTTAACATGAAGTGTTCCCTATTCTTTTGGATAAAAAGCTCTTTTTAAATTTCACTTTACAAAAAAGGCTTTATTTTATCTAGATTCTATAGTAGCTAAATAATTGATGTGCTTTAACCACATTTGGAGCAAATAACCTTCCAATCTTTTGCACATATGTTTAGGATTTACTTAACGTAGAAAACACAAACTAACAACATACAAGTTTTTACACAGTTATTGTTTTAAAGAAATATTTTTTTTTTTTTTTTTTTTTTTTTTTCTTTTTTTTTTTTTTTTTTTTTTATCTTTTTTTTTTTTTTTTTTACTTTTTTTTTTTTTTTTTTTTTTTTTTTTTTTTTTTTTTTTTTTTTTCTTCTTTTTTTTTTTTTTTTTTTTTTTTTTTTTTTTTTTTTTTTATTTTTATTTTTTTTTTTTATTTTTTTTTTTCTTTTTTTTTTTTTATTTTTTTTTTTTTTTTTTTTTTTTTTTTTTTTTTGAATTTTTTTTTTTTTTTTTTTTTTTTTTTTTTTTTTTTTTTTTTTTTTTTTTTTTTTTTTTTTTTTTTTTTTTTTCTTTTTTTTTTTTTTTTTTTTTTTTTTTTTTCTTATTTTTTTTTTTTTTTTTTTTTTTTTTTTTTTTTTTTTTTTTTTTTTTCTTTTTTTTTATTTTATTTTTTTTTTTTTTTTATTTTTTTTTTTTTTTTATTTTTTTTTTTTTTTTTTTTTTTTTTTTGTTATTTTTTTTTTTTTGTATATTTTTTTTTTTTTTTTTTTTTTTTTTTTTTTTTTTTTTTTTTTTTTTTTTTTTTTTTTTACTATTAATACATGGTAGAGATCTCCCATATACACCTATATAAAGTTGTGATAGTGAAGGATAATAATTGCCTACAATGGCATCACTATAAAGGTGCAGTAGTAACCGAAAGGACCCAACAGAGTAACATTGATAACATTCACTAACAATACAAGAACTCGAAAATCGTCTATAAAAACAAGTCATTGATATTGTAGCCTGTGGTTTATCCTAGAGTCGTTCCAAAGTCTCCTCGAAGTTCCTTAAGTATGTCTTATTTATTAATAATTTTTAAAGGTAATTGGTAAGTTCCCAAAATAAAACGTTTTACATTATCACCTAACTTAAAAATGTTTTATTATAAACCAACAGGTTTTTCAAAGACAAAACCATTTTATAATGGTCTCTAGAAATAGTGCCAGAAAATCTATATTTGACATTAAACCATTGGAAAAGCTTGAGGTGATGGTTTTAGGGAAGTAATAACCACTCCATGGAAACACCATCACAACTCCATCCCCATACTCCGTATATCGGTCCTTCCCCCCTTTAATTATTAGTTTAAGGTCAATGTTAATATCTTTTAACAAACACTCCTTTAAGGTTTCATTAACATGTATAAATTGTGTTTTTAAAATAAACGTTTATAGGCTTATTTTCTATGTAAAAATTTACACAGTAATTATGCAATATCAAATCAATAACAAAATTTTAAAGATATAAAATCAATAATGAAATTAAAAATTAAATAGATAAACAAAGAGAAACACCATAGAATAAAAAGGTGAATATCAAAACAAAAGTTAAAATTACTGACAGCACGTTGATTAAAATATACCTCACATCAAAATTAACTTCTTCTTTTATTAAATATTAAATGAATCTCCCCTTTGGTATATTACGGAGTGATATATTTTGTTCAAAATGTTTTTATAGAATATTTAATACTTGTGGAAATGGTTAAAAAATTGTATTTGAGTGTTTCCTAAACCTATTATATGCACTCACACACGGCCAACCCAATTATATGAGATTTTGCTTCTAGATTAGAACATTTGGATTTAAAAAATAATGCAGTAACTGTGAAGTATTATGTATAATATCAAGGATACTAAGATATAGTAATAAAACAAATTTCTGGTAGAAGAATAATGTTAGACACTCAAGAATATGGGGTATGATTGATATTGTCCCTCTTTTTGATATTTCTTGGTGGAGGTACGTTTTGTGAGCTACATATCACAATTGATAAGTATCCTGACAAAAACATATATTAACAATTTTAAATGTTTCAAAGCTCAATTAAAATGAATACTGAATGATGCCTGTGCTGTATTTCCCTGTTCAGAAAAACCAGATTTACTTCGCAGCCAGACAAAATTTTTGGGGCGGGGAGGGATGAGCGTGAGTGAGCCAATGTCCAAGGAAACAGTTGTTTTTCTTGGGTAAGCCATAATGGAATAAAGGACAATAATAGGAGTAATGGATGTACGTCACGTGTTTGTCAATAAGCAGACTATATCTCTCATTGTGATCTTAGATGAAATAGGATGGAATGGGAATCATGTTGGTGGTAACAGTAAATGTTGGGTATTATATAGTAGCCTAAAACCTCCAGTAAAGAACAGTGTTTGGAGGGAGGAAGGCTTGTTTTATCAACTCCGTTGTGGACACAGCAGAGTAACGCTCCTCCTTGCGGCAGTTTTGTGTGGAGGGCGGTGCGAGTCCGTAGCGTCCCTTCCACCACAGGGCGCCGGCCCGCGTCTGAAGGGTAGATAGGCTGCATCAGTTTCCTGGCGAATGTTTGTGAGTTCTATACCAGCGCGTACATGACGGGGTTGGAGACCGCGGAGGACATGGCGGATCACGTAGACAACACTGCCCAAGCGTCAACGTACAGTGACTGGGGAGCTATCAGGTGGAGCCACTAACCTCCAGATGACGGAGCGAGAAAATATTACCCAGGCGGAAGCCCAGCTGATTGCGGAACAGTATAGCCACTACTGCAAATGTTTTAAATAAATTAGGGTTACATTATTCATTTTGTTTTATGTAATAAGAAAGTTATACATATTTTTAACTTGGATGTTATTATTCAGTAAACTCTGAGAAAATGTTCTTACTACCTATTTAAAATTATAAGGCGTCAATAGGTACGAGCTATAGTAGTACCCCTGCTTCGTGTTAGCTATACTAAAATCAAAAGACACATACTAAAACCAATCCAAAATCCCGTATTATTCGTATCTAGAAACCGCAATGAACTGAAGGGCCATAAAAAATAATCTAAAAGTATTATATTTATGCCCCTTTTATCTTTTTCCCTGAAATTTATATACACCACAACATAATATATATATATATAAGTAGATATGAATAATGTGCGGTTTCTTGGCGCACTTTTGGGACAGACAGAAAAATCAATGTAAAATACTGTCCATCTGAACCATAAAACCAAATCGATAAATAAAATCTAACAGGAAAGCACGAGATGTTAAAATCACACCGACATCTTTAGCTGTTTTACTGTATTCAATGGTTTGAGCTTTCTACATTTATAAGCTGTTTTTAAATGAAGAAAAATCAAAAAATCTTAATAAAAAATCTTTATTCTTACAAAGTTTAATTGTAAACACAGTCTTTTATCTTTATATTAGTCCTTCTTTCCAGACTAAACAAATCAAGTGTAATCTTTTCATTTTTGTTTTAATTCTTTAATCTTTTATTCCTCATCCAAAACAGTCCAAAAATCCTGTTTCGGCAAGTGTAACTTTACAATCTTCCAACTCGGCAATGTATTGTAAACCCGAATTTATCTTTTCATTTGTCCTCGTCCAAATTCCAAAAAAGGGATTTCCCTAATAGTTCTCTTCCCTTATCTTCCAATTTCCATTTAAACCTTCATTATACTCTTTAAACTTACATTCTCCCAATATCATTTAACTCTTTCAAGAACCTCCCATTATGAAATAGAAAAAAATGTTAAAGATCGCGGAAAAAAATGAAATTTTGCTAACAATCACTTCGAGGAAGTCGAGGGAATTGCCAAACATCTGTCATTGGTTTGACGAGGTTCTCTTCATTTACTTTTCTCCAAATGTACTATAAAATCATCGAGGATTTCTGGCTTAAAAATAAAAATTCGTAGTACAAATTCAACATCCAGAATATATGAAAAAATATACAGGTAATATCTTTCATCATAGATAAACATGTGTATCGATACCTACAAAACCTAATTGTATTCTTTGAAAAGGAAAATATAATTTTGATCACATGGTTCCAAGAGTATGAAAGTAAAAATATTTTTTATTCTGTTTTTCTAAATTCTGGTAATTTAACAAATTATGTTTGTTGTTTTTCACCTCCGTAATTGTAATTTTGTAAGCAGATTATTCAAATGTGTTAAGTTATTTATTTCGAAATTTCCTAGGTTTAGGTCCTCTTCGGTACAATTTAATCAATAAATTACAATCTTCTAACAAACCTAAAATATCTGTTTATCGATTAATTTCTCCTCTATTAACGAATCACTATGTAACAGTTGGCCATTATAAACTCTTTTCCATTTAAGACAGAAATGATTTATTTTGTTTTAAATGGAGAATTATGGAACTAACTTCGTGGCCGAGCATAATAAATTTGTTCCAGCGCAAATGATTTGTGTTTACAATTTCTACAACAGAGATTACAAATAGAAATAATATTCATTCTAAATTGTACAACTATTTAAGGATTATTTTGTCTATGGATTAACAAAGATTAATTTCCGGAAGAAATCGAGATTTTATCATCAGCGAAAGAGTATATTTTTGAAGTTTTTAGAAGGGAATGAAAAGAGAATAATATGAATTTAAAGCAAATTATTTTTTCTTAAATACAAAAATCATCAGTTCTTACTAAAATAGTCATCAAACAACATGAAACTCTCCCAAAATTCACTTCAGTTTACTAGCATTTAAAGAACTTACCCACAGGAAATAGTATATAAAGACTTCTTTTGGAAATTACCTAAATATGTTAAACAAATGTTGATATTTTTATCGCTTAAGTGGAAAACGAATCCTTAAATGAAAACGAATTGCAGAGAACTTTTTAAGTACTAAAAAAAGTGTTCAATGCAATTTAGATTAGCAGACAACGATTATGATAGTTGATAAATAATTTGTTAAATGTTAGATAGGAGGATTTTAAATTAAGATAATAGGGAAAAATAAGAAAAATATTCCGATTTTTACAAAAATAAACTAAAACACCAACAATCCCCCCCCCCCCCCCTGGACATTTTTTCATCGCTTTTATGCTAAATTTGTTCATTGCATTATTTTGTTGAAATTCGTTGAGAAGACAATCATCCATACTGGACAAGAAAATATGGCAATACAGCTAGTTTTTTAACAAGTCATTTGTAAACAACCAAGATTTATCTCAAAAGGAATTTTTAGTAAGAGATCACTGCTTTTGTTGTAGATTGGGAAAAATTATATGGAAAAAACTATTTAACGGAAACAGATATAATTGGTGTGTGTGTGGTTTCTGACGAATGAGAAAAGAGAAACGTTTTTGCCTATTCAGCAATTTCATTACGATATAATGAAAGACATTACCAAAATAGAATGATTGTGTTCTCCTGGTGTAGCTGTTTTGTTAGTGTGCGTGTTTGTCGCATATAGGGAATCAACATCAACATTCAACTTCTACGGTGTCCTATTGTTTAGAGTACATAGGCCCTTGCACTGCTAACTCGTCCAACCAAGTTTAAATGGCTAGTGAGCCTCTGTAATTTTCGGGTCTTAGACTCTGGAATTTTTTTGTTCCCAAGTCTCCAATTTCTTTCTTTGTGTAACTACTGTGTAGAAAGGATGATAGAGAGATTACAATTTAGGGAATTTGTGTCGGGTGTTTATGTAAGTGAAAAGTTGTATTAATGAATGATGGTGAATGATTGAAATGTAATGAGAACGAATTAAAGGAAGAGAAGGAATTAAGGAATGAAGTGGAAAAGGGTGAGGAAGCAAATGGCGCGCAAACCACATGTTGTCATTACATCGGGCTTGTTTCTATAGTCATTACACAATGGGGCCAACTCGTGTAAAAGACTTGTCCCCAATCCACTGTAACGGACAACCATGATCTTCCTCAAAAAAAGCGCGCCTGAAGGCATCTGGGATTTGAACCCTAGAACCTCAGGCTTTTGAAGGCATAGCGTCTTTACCAACTGAGCTACGGAGAGTCTCGCAAAGATATAAGCTATTATCTCTGCTATATAAGTTTTGTTCACATTAGGATTGCTAGTTTATCTAATTTATATAATAATTTTAATTTCAAAAACCACTCAACCGATTTTAATGAAATTTGGTACACATATAGGTAAATACTCTAACTCTTTCGACTTAACATTATCGCATAAGGGTGAAATCATCCCCCTAATTTCTTAATATTCATAAAAAAATAATAAAAAAATTATCAGAAAAATCTGAAACTTCAACAAACAAGCGAGTTCAACTTAAAATTTCATGAAAATAACAAAATTTTTCAAAAACTAAACCCCAATCATCCCTTACTCTTAAAACTTCTTAATATCTCGAGAAACTATTGGGAGCTTTTTTGCTTGAAATTTGGTATATAGGATTCAGTAAATATTAAAGTATTTTTTAAAATCATAAACTTCCCGGTCCAACCCCTTAAGATGACCTTGGGAATAGTTTTTTGTTAATATCATCCCCCATTTTTTTAAGATTAATTCTCTTTTGAAATTAAAAATGAATACATTATATCAATGTCTTTAACAATTTCTGTAAAGTTTTTAAAAATTTATCCGATGAATAATAGTGGAACAATAACGTTGATTTTTACTCGAATTTCTCTAATATCGTTCTTAAATCACCATCAAATTAGGCTAAAAATTTTCTCAGAGACAACAACAATATAACAAATCGCGTTTGTAAACAGGCTTTTTGAAAATCCATAATATGATAATTTATATCTGTACGTTTTGAACCAGAAATATTTGTCGAAACTCTTGGTTGTATCAATGACATGAAAATATGGTCTAATTCGCTAAAAAATTTCTTTTTGGATTTGTAATTACATATTCCCTTATTATTACAGTAAACACTTTCTTAAAATCTTGATACTATCTGATACATGATTCTGAAAAAGACCACCGGAAATGTTTAAATTTTTGTAATATCATCTGGATAATCAAGAACGCGTTCCAATTTTTAAAACTCTGATATTTTTTTACATCCCAAACTATCCAAACTTTGAAGGATTTTTTTTCATTGATTATTTCTGTCTACCCTGTTTGAAAACCAGATGATAACGAACTTGGGATTTGAAGATATTTCTAAATAAATATTTGTACATATCGAACGAATAAAAGTTGTTCCGGAAATACCTTTTTGTTCAATACATTGCCAA
>NW_025786232.1:0-16295 GCF_021130785.1 Homalodisca vitripennis
AAGATATCATTCTGCAGAGCCACAGCGTATATTCTTTTTCCAATATGTTAAAAAGTTTTAAATAATGTAATAAGATTTTCATGATTCCGACAGGCTTAGTCTGCCTGTTCTGTGTGATAAGTCTTGATAGGCAAAGTCCTGAAAGACTTGATGACACAGAGTTTCTCGTGTGTCAAAAGGAAAAAACTCTGTTCCGTCTGTGCAATAACTCTTAATTACATATTGTCGGGAGCCCCTTTTCAATATTCTTGTGGGTATTAGTTTATTTAATTTTGTGGAAGTTGATAGTTTAAAAAATATCATTCCTTAAAATCCTATGTTTTCTGATAATTAACTAAACTTTTTTATTTATAAAAAGCATTACTATCCAAAAGTAAAAGTGATCAATAATTTGCTGAATTTTTTCAAATCGTTTTAAGAGTAGATTAAGAAGATTTTAAAAATGCAAATTGTGAAATTATTTTAAGATATTTTTTAAATAGAATAAATATAAAAATTTTGGGGTTACGAGTATGTGCCTCTAGATATGGTGATTATATATATATATAGGCTGACATCATCCAAGTAGTCTTGTAAGGCTTTTTCCATGCACTCATATTTAAAAATTAAGTTTGAGGATAAATTAACGTATTAATACTAACTGTTTAGACGTTTCTATTATTCTCAAATTTAATTGTTTAATATCACTGTTTTTCTTCAAACATTTCCCTAGCACTCAATTAATTATGTTTTACTACTTAAAGTATAAAATATTTTAATTCATAAAATATGGCATATCTCTAGAACATTTGTTTGCCATTTTAGAACATCGTCTCTAGCACTCACGCGTTCTAAAGTGTGCATTTGTTAGAATGTTTTATGCACAGTTCTTTATACCATTTAAAAACGGATTCTCCTTGTTTTCGAGTTTGAATTCATATTATTTAAATCCAGTGTAGGCCCTAAATAAGATTAAAACCCAAACGTTGTTGTTGTTGTTAACTCCCTGAGGACCATATGGAATTTTACACTGCGAGAACATGAACATTACATATGGGAGTTGTAAAGTTGTGAATATTTGAGGAGACTATGCCTTGATAAGTAACAGTGTTTCAGTTTAACTGTTAGTCACCAACAGAGACAAGTTGTTCACCAGAAAGAGTAACACAGGTTTGTTAATAGCAACGGTCAATACCAACTTGGGATCTGAAGATTTTTACCCTCCAAGTGCTACTATCGCACTATATGACTTTAAAAAAGCTCATAATCAAAATGTATGATATGTTTGTTTATTTCTTGACAAATCTGGAAGTAAATTTTTTAGAAGTTCTGAAAAGTTGTAGTACAAAAATTCATCCAACTCAATCAGCCGTCGGTGAGCTGTATTTTATCCCGTTTGTTTATTATTTTATTGAACGGTCAATATATGTTTAAGTAATTAAAATTAATTTAAGTATATAACAAACAAAAGTGTGCATCAAATGTCACATGACCACAAACTATTTGTATCACTAAATATTTACGTTTATTAAATTTGTATAAGTGGCAATAGCCTAATTTAATTTAACTTGAATAAACATTGAATCACAAAAAGTACTTGTTATTCAATCCGGGTTCGAGTCCCGGCGGAGCAAGTACTTTTTGTGATTCAATGTTTATTCAAGTTAAATTATCACTAAATATTGTAATTTTTTTCTGTATATTTCATATTTTAACAGACATTTAGCCTTAGTTTGCTCAAATTTGTAACCAAGATTGTTGTTTGAAAATAGTTTATTTTTGAAGCAATATCCCCTGACAGGGTTACTACAGGAGTCCAATAATGAAATTCCCTGACTTTTCCTGATTTCCAGACCAAATTTTTCATTTTTCCCTGACTTTTTTCGACGCAATCCCCAGGGTTTTTGGCAATTAATGAGTGGAAAAAAGTGGTGTTGAGGCTAACAGGGTGGCAAATATAAAAAAGAAAAAAATAAAGTGAACACAGTTTAATACGTACAAAAAGATTGACTTAAATATCTTTTACAACACAGAAGTAAAATACTTTATAACACTGCACCATAAGTAATTAGTAGCACATAGAAATTACAGAGTAAGTTTATTTGTGTAAAGGGGGATTTTATATTTTTCCCTGACCAACGTTGAAATTCCCTGACTTGAGACCAGATTCCCTGACTTTTCCCTGATTTCCAGTCCTGTTTTTTTCCCTGACTTTTCCCTGACTTCCCTGATTTCCCTGACCTGTAGCATCCCTGCTGACTATGTACTTGTTGAAGACAGTCTATGTTATTTGTTAATTTTAGCCAACAGCACATGGTTGTTGTATATTTTACTCTTAAATTCGGTTTTGATTCTAAATACTAAGATGCATCATTTATACCATTCAAAATTAAATTTGAAACAATTTTTATGTTGTGACTTTTATTTATGTATTATGTAAACATTTAGCACAAGAGCTTAAAATAATCTTTTAAAGCATTTTTTACTCTCCAAGTCAACAAGATCTCATTTTATAACACAAACATGTAAGTATTAGTAAGTTTTTTTTTATCTGATGAGCATGCTTTATGAAACATTTCTGTAAATAATACACTATAAATTTGAAACAAATTCTTGTATTTAAAAAAGTAAGATTTAGGGAAGCCAAGTAATATGTTTAAAAATTACAAAGCACAGGATTAAAATGGTTTAGTCAGCACTTGAATTGCTGACCATTGTATCTAATTCATGTTCATAAAGTAGTCTTGCGTACTTGACTCTATTTTACTTTCAAAAAGGAAGAACTTGTTAGAACTGAACTGTATTAATTGCATCTTGAACTGTATTGTAGAATAAAAGTAAGTCTGTGGCTTCAAACGAGAGGTAATTCGTTTCAATTTCAATAAAAAAATACCAATTTACAGATGGTTTTGAACCGGCCTCTCCTTTAAGACGTGTTCAACAAACCACCTATACCAACATATATATACTATGACTGGTATATATGATTAAAATGCCAATAGTGTAAAAAGAATTCCCTAAAAAGAAAAGTTTTACTGATATCTGGTAATAATTAACACAATTAAATATGACAATGAATATAGTTTAATCGTAGCTGCCAAATTTTACTTAATAAAAAATTCAAACTTAATTTGAAATTAATAAAATATTTACATTTTTATTAATAACCAGAAATTGAAACCTTAAAGTTATTATTACGAAAAACTGTTTTGAAAATTACTTACAACATTAATAACAAAACTTTGAGATAAAATCTAAGCTCTCTATTGAGAAAAATTGCCAATTTTTGTATTTGGTTTTCCCAGTCAGTTGTTGTTCCAATTGGCTATTCTCAGAGTAGGTCTGTTTTTGTTGCAACCAGATCCCCACACTGTTACGCTTGCCATAACTGGGAGAGATAATAATGAGGTTCTAGTGACCTGATAAACACCTTTCTTGACATCAACCTCCTTGTTATTGTAGTGATTTATCCTTACAAGTTTATCTCACACATTCACTCATAAAGTTATGTGCAAAAGCAGGCAATATTGAAATGCAATTTTTTTTAAGCTTATTAAGAAAAAACTATTTTTTGTGCTGTCTCCCTTGCTGTAAGGTTATGAATATTTTGTCTTGATGGTCTAATTAAGATCCCAAAAGGGCCTTCTTAAAATCATGTTGTTGTCTGTCCGTCCATCTGTGAGATAACTCTTGATAAAAGGTCCTAATGGCTTCAAACTTTGTATATATGTTTCCCTTGGTACAAGTCAGAACTTAATTGATTTTGAGCTTATAGGATCTGTCTGTCCGTTTGAGCGATAAGTCTTATGTCACGTTATGTCAGGTCCAACGATACCATACCACATTATACCGGTTTATTGTATTTCTATTGTGTTGTCAATGTTATATCTCTCTCCTTGCCTGTGTTAAAATTATTTTTTGAGTTTTGAACTTTAAGTGTAAATCTAAAACTTCCGTAACTACTGTAATTCTCTGAAGTCCTGGAGAGAAAGTAAAGCTGACTAAACAATCAAATCCTTTTATAAAGTATTTCATTTGTTAGATAACAAGAGTCAAATGCTGTTGTGTCACTATCAATAACCACAGATAAGATTATATTAACCCCTTAGAATGTTGAATGTCTTCTTATCAATTTCAGTTTCATATTTGTCATTCAAGATATCTTTCAATTGAAAAGTAGTGTGTCAATATATAGTCAATAGTCAATAGTCCAATAGTCAAATATTCTTTATTCAAAAACATATAGTACATTTCTTACATTAGAATAGTGTCAAGTTTCAATAATATAAAATAAAGACTACATCCAAAACTAAATCTAAAAATCAATTGTTATTATTAAAAAATACCCTTTTCAAATTCCTCTATAGAGTACAAAGCTAAACCTGTCAAAAATGCTTTTAACTTTTTCTTAAATATATTACAATTGTCCTCTTTTTTAATTTCTTCTGGTAACTTTTTCGAGAATTTATTTCCTGCAAAATGTTGTTTTTTTTTTGTAGAACTCCAGACGGTAACTTGGAAAATTAGACTCATATTTGTGTCGTGTATTGTACGAGTGAATAAAATAATGTTGATCCCTTAGTGGGTTGTATCTTAGGAAACATTATGCACTCATAAATTAAATAGCCCATAAACGGTCAATATTTTTAGTTCTTTGAACTTTTCTTTGACAGAATCATTAAAATTCAGATGTAACATGACTCTGACTGCTCTTTTTTGGACTTTCAATATTTTCCGTGAGGTTTTCCATTTTTGGTTGTTCCATAATACACAAATGCCATAGGCTATGTGAGACTGGATATGAGAATAATAAATCAATTTTAAAGTTTCGAAACTAACACAAATTTAACATCTTTCGAATTGCCAAATAGGCCTGAATTTATTTTGTTTAAAACCAATTTAGTATGTTCATCCCATGACAAATTACTATCAACCAATAATCCTAGAAATTTTATCTGATCAACCCTTTCAATTACACTGTCATTAATTTCAATATTTAAATCTAAAATTTGATTGGATTGTTTTGTTTTTAAAATTTACAAGCTTGGTTTTATCAGAATTTAGAGTTAAATTGTGGTTTTGAAAAAATTGTTCAATACAGGCCAATTCGATTGAGGTCAGTAACTCTATCTCTTCTACTGTCTTCCCCTGAAACTTTCAAGTTAGAGTCGTCAGCATAGAGACAAAGTCCTGAATAAGGCTCAAAATTTAAACATTTTGCTATGTTATTTAAATAACACAAAAAAAGGAGAGGTCCTAAAATGGAGCCTTGCGGTACCCCTACATTTATTGATTCAAGGTTGGATTGGAAATTTAACTACATAATTTTTTTCAGTAATGTGGTTAATTTGAACAAATTGTTTTTCTATTAGAAAGATATGATTCAAACCAACTTAATGCATTGTTTTTTTATACCCAACTCTTGCAGCTTCAGCAATAGCAGTGAATGATTCACACTGTCCAAATGCTTTAGACAGGTCCATAAAAAATTCCTATTACTTTTTTCTCCTCTGTCTATTGCCTCTATAATTGATTCAATAAAGCTTACCACTGCTGTGATTGTTGATTTTTTGTTTTCTGAAGCCATGTTGAATAGTCTCCAGAATATCATTATTCTCTAAAAATTGCATAAGTCTGCTATAAACTACTTTTTCATAAATTTTTGATAGTGATGGCAACAGTGATACTGGTCGATAATTTTTTAATATCCAAAGGGTCATTTTTTTTGTAGATTGGGATAAACTTTTGCAATTTTGAGTTGAATCAGGAAAAATACCACAAATAAATGATGAATTTATTAAATGTACTAAATACTATACTTTGCTCAGTTGTTTATTCACAGTTTTTATGATTGTCATTGGGATGTCATCATGGCCACTTGAAAATTTGTTTTGAAAAGAGTTTTATTATCTTTTGGATTTCCATCTCATCTGTTTGTGTGTTAAATAAAATATTTTTTCAAAATTAGAACCCAAATAAATTTTGCCCACTAGTGACCGATAGATTATTGTTTATGCAGGTGCCATTGTCCGTATTTTACATTGGCAGATATCATTTCCTTTAAAGAATTCATTGAAAATTTTACTTATTTTCAGTGGATTCACAATTACTCGGTTATTATTTTTAATTTTGATGTTGTTAAAGCTCTTTAACTTGTCACCAGTTTTCTGAATTTATTATATTCCAAGTAGTTTTATTTTTATTTTTTGACTTTTTAATTTTTTTGATCAAAGAAATCTTTTTTAGCTGTCAGTAAATTTGTTTTGTAGATTTTATTTTTGTGCTTACATAGTTTAGATAGATTCAAATCATTTGTTACTCGAGCATTCTTATTTAGTTGAATTATATTTTGTTTTTTCCTCCTTTAACTCTTGGTTTTATCCATTTATTCAGAACTTTTTTTGTTTTAAAACATTTCTTTGGAAAAGATATATTAAAGTAGTTGATGAATGTACTGTAAAATATACCAAATTTTTCATGCACAGGTGAAAGAAAAACCGTCTGCCACGTTTCCCTCTCTAATAGTTCTTTGAACATTACCATATTTTCTTCTGAAAAAATCCCTCTTGATATTTATTAAACAATTATTTCTTACATTATTTCTACATGTATTCACTATTTCTAATACTTGACCATCATGGTCAGATAGCATAGTTTTATTACTCCAGTTACTAATATTTGATATTTTTTTTAAACTAGTTAAGAAATTATCTATTGCTGATACAGACCCTTGGAATACTCTTGTTGGGAAATTTACTGCATAATTCATATCAAAGCTTTTCAAGATATTTTTAAGTTTTACATGTTCGCTACTATTTTTTAAAACATTTATATTTAAGTCCCCTGCTAAAATAATATATGGATACTTTTTAATAACTAAATCTATAAGACAACTTAATTTATCCAAAAATACATTAACATTTGAGCTGGGGGACCTGTAAAGACCAATTTAAAACAAACTTAAAATTTTTAAAAAGGAACAATGTTGCACAAAACTCAAACTGTCTCTCCTCACACAAACTCTTTGGGAAGACGAATTGCCACCTGTGTCCACTCAATTTTGTTCTTTACTTAAGATTATTACTCCTCCTCCCTTATTTGATTTTTCTCTGCAAAAATGTGATGTTACTCTGTAATTGTTAATATTAAGTCTGTCAATATCATGAGACCTCATGTCATGTTCAGATAAAACAATTATATGCGGATCTATTTCATCTAAGACAATTTTGTAAAGGTTCAATTCTAGATTTTAAATTTTGAATATTTTGATGAAAAATTTTTATATTCTTATTTTTACCATTATTTTTTAAGTCGTAGTCTGGCTTTTGAATGACTGAGGAGTTTAAAGAGTTAACAGATGACAATTCCTCCTCAAAGTGAACACTGATATCACTAGAACGATCTAATGACTCTCCACTATCACTTAATATAGAACTGGTGGTCAACTGCACTGGTCCTGCGTGTGGAATGTCATTTCTTTCTTCCAAGGTTGAAGAGTCATCCAAAGTCAAATCTGATGTTTGGTTTGTTTCTCGCTGCCTGTCGAAATGATGCCTGATGAATGCTGATGATGTGTCCTCAACTCCTTCAAAAAGTCTGCGTGTGAAAGTCCATTTCTTAAATTGTGGTTTGAATTTTCGTTGTAAGTTATTATCTGTATATGAGATCCCGTGGCTTGTTGAAACTTCATCACATTAGCTGCAAAATGTTCAATGGAAATTCTGTCCCTGACACACCCCATTGGGGAACAGATTAATTTCTTTAGACCTCTTTTCTTAAAGTCCTGTGTAAGTTCTTCAAATGCCAAGTTGTAATCCGTTAAATTTGGTTTGGTATAATATTGGGGTTTAGTTATTAAACCATAAACTGTAGCACCATTTTCTATCCTCTGGATTGAGAGGTGGTCAGAGACACAGTCAGAGGGTGCTGGTTTGCCAAATTGATCTTTGAACACTGTTGCTACTCCTGCACTTAAGCTTCTGATATTGTTCAAGTCCGCTGAAATACAATGAGCAAAAGCTACTTCCTTGTTGTATCGGTAAGCTTTGGATTACATCCTCCATCTTCAGCTCATTAACGTGAATTGGCTTGAGATGTTCACCAACCTCATGAGACTTTTGCACAGAAGGTGAAGTGCATGTTGCAGCTCCCTTCGGAGGCACCAAGGGGGAAAGTCAGCCATCGAGTTGATTTTAAAAATTTCCCTTCTTGTATTGGCTTTTGTTTTGATATTAGTAAGGTGCTGTATAATCATGAATGCCAATTTTCTCTTGCCCCTAAGATTCAAATGTAAACCCCGTCGTGAAAAGTGGATTTTTTTTCAAATCGTCCAAATCAATAAGTTGAACAGTTTTCATTCTGACAGCAATTTCCTTTATATAATTATTGGCTAATGCTATTTCATCCTGAATAGGATCAGTTTTCTGAATGTCATAGCGAGGTGGGATCGTAGTAATTATAACTGGTCTGGCCTCACTAAGAATTTGGAGATCCCTCTCCATTGTCTCATATATCGATTTAAATGATTTTTTGACAACGTCATTGGATCCTGCTATTAAGACAAGTGGGTCACTGTGAGATTTTTTAGCATTACTGTAAACTTGTCCGACTGTGGCACCAGATGTAATTAGTCCGTTTACATACACCAAACCCTTACTGCAGGAGCCAATAATCTCAGGTAATTCTCGACCTTGACTGTCTGCAAACAACTCAATTTTTATCCTTTTCTCTAGACTTTTATTTCTTTTTTTATGCAGACTTTCATTGGAAACAGACCCCTTTTGCATATCTTTAGCTTTGCTAGAACCCGTTTGTGGCGTTAATGGGATCATCGTTCGAAACAGAGTCTTTTTTATTATAAATTTTGTCCAAAATGTCATATTGGTTAGATGTGGGGATTTCAAAATTAGTTAGTGATTTATTGTTTGCACTATTCCTATGTATATTGCTTTTTCCAACAGTTCTCCACTGACCATCTCCATCCCTGTGGTTTTGTCCTGTTTTATTATCGTTCACATCTGGACACTTTGATTCATTGATTGTTCCCAGTAACAACTTTTGAATTGTACTTGGGTTAAATTGCAGGTGCTGGTCTCTGTAACACAAATAAGCCAGACAAGATCGTTTAGAAACAATGTCACTTTCACTTATCCTCATAAATCTTGAGCAGTTGGCGATGAAGTAAGACACTTTATTTGCAATTATTCCTCTAAACAGCCAGTCAACAAACAGACATAAATAAAATTCCACAATCTAAAGTGTTGTGTTGTTGAGGGCATTGAATGTTTTCAAATTTAGCGTTTTCAAAGATCTTAAGTGTTGTAAATTTAGATATTATTTCTTTTGCTGCCTTTATATTATACTGTCCCATTGAATCAAAAATGGTAAAAAGTGTTCACAGACCTTTGATAGAACAATAAGCTCCAGTGTGACCCAGCCACTGTGTTACTAGGTGCTGCATCATTTACTGGGATGAAAACATAGTTCACTTCCTGTAGGTTAAGCGATGATATTGTAAATTCCATATCAGGAAAGCACCTGATAGCATGACTAATACCAGGATTGATACACATCGTGCTAATGTCCAGCCCCTTCACACTGTAGTTCACAATATCTAGATACCGTTTAATTATGTCATCCTTCAGCCACTCATTGCCCAGCAGCTCAAGGCTAAAACTACTCTGATTTTGAGTTTGAGAAGCATTATCCTGTTTAGAGATGGATTTTTTAATTAAATTTTGTGGCTTATTGGGTTCAATTGAATCATTATTATTTGTAAAAAATGCATTTGACCTTAATACATATTCATCCAATTTCTTCTGAATCAATTTAATCTTGTTTTCTAGTACCAGTTTATCTTTGGTGGTTAGTTGATTTATTTGTGACACATCATTAGATTTTTCACTCTCCAAATGGCAAATCAACTCATCTTTTTGCCTGTGTTCAATTTTACTTTTTTCTTGAAATATTCTCATTTGAGCTACAAATTTTTTTTCAGAGTTCTCATTTATTTGTGATGCATTCAGAACATTCACTTCAAGTTCCATTATTTTATCCTCCAACTCCAATTCTCTTTTACTTTTTTTATTTTGTAAATCATGGAGTTTTTGTTTTAATTTCTCATTTTCTGAGAGTAATATGTTACCAGCCTCTGCCGCTAATGTCAAAGATGTTTCCAAGTCTTCATTAGCACTTAGATTGTAAATTTTTTCCTGCAGTTTGTCCATTTCTTCTGCCACAGAGACGCTGTCGTCCTCAGATTGGCAGTGTGAACAGATCCACGTTGATATTTCACCTTTATATAATTTATTATAATCTATATTGGACATCTGTACACATTTTACATGGTACCATGTCTGGCAAGCTCCCTTACAAAGTACAGCCTTGGTTTTAGCACCTATTCCACATTTACCACAGGGGAATTTCGTCATTTTAAATTTATTTTCTTCTCAATAGTTACAGACAAACAGATAATTAATCAAACAGTTATTGTGGGTTCAACATTTATATCTACAAATCGCTCAATTTTCCCATACAGAAACAGTTCATTTTGTCAATATCACAGCAAAAGTCCAATGTAAACAAGCAGCAGACTACTAACTGTGTGACAGCTGAGTAAACAAACAGACTGCAGGTGGTCAGAGTTCAGTACAAGCAAGATGTCAGTCTGCCTGTATCCTAGTGTACTATCTTGTAGTGACTTGCTTGTAACCACAATGTTCAGTACACTGTCCACTTCCTGTTTAAATGGTTTTAATTAGAATGCTTTTCAGTTAAATTAAATATAAAAGCAGTTTGAAGTGAGACAAAATAATCGCTATCACTTCTAATTACACCTTCAATTCAGTGATTTTAAGGCTCATAGGAGACAGTTCAGACATGGAAAAAAAAAATGTGCTCTGGTTTGTAGCAATTGTAAGTATCTTGATTTACATCATATTTCTTGTATATAGCAAAACAAGGCAGAAATTATTAGCTCCTTATGTACTTAATACTTATCCTAAACTCCAGTGCACTACACCATATTAATTAAAACTGGTAAAAATGTCAAAACTTGAATTTAAAAAACACTTCAAATTAAACACACACTATTAATCGGCCGCCATTTAATACATATATGCATATATGCATATGCATATATCATTCACAAAAGACAATATTAAGATATTATTCAAGACCACTATAGTAGTCTGTATTATTATTTCTCGTGTACAAATCTGATACATTAAAAAATTGGTTTTAATGGTCCAAATTTTCATTAATGTGTTTAAATAAAAAGTTTTTCCAATTAATTAGGAACTGTATGATATTATACAAAATAACTGGATTTTTTACAAAGAAATTTTAATGTAAGCAATTATTTTACTTAAACCACTTTTGATCTCAACTTCCATATTGTCGAATGTCCACAGTACAATTAAGTATGTATAAGATTTACACTGAAATATCCTTAAGAGCATGGGGAACTTATTTCAAAAGTTGTAGTAGGCCTACATTGTTATAAGTTAAAACATGATAACAATGTGAATTGCTGAAAGCACAATGGAGGATACACTGATGAATCATCCAATTATTTTAAACTTTCAAACAAGTAAAATAGAAATTGCTGTATATGCAATTCAGCCACCATCAAAAAGGGTGAAGAAAGGAATAAGTACAGTTAAATTTTGTACAAAATCAAGTTAGTAAATGTATATACAAATGGAAAATTTCATTGCAGGACCATAAGTTTGCAGCATACATTTTACATACAGCAAATACCATCATTTGAATAAACAAAGAACCTAGTAGTGCCATATGTACAGTATTTACTCCCAAGTGTGGGTACTCTCACTTTATAACCTGGATTAAAAGTTAATTAGTCCTTTTTTTACTGTTACATTTTTAATAAATTAAACGGTTCAATAATTAATTTGATATTTAGTACATTTTTATTTTTTCCATGTTCTGATCACAGAACTAAAAAATATAATTTTTTAATCTTTTAATATTAAATTTTAGTAAACATAACTGTGTAAAACGTTATGTATTTTGTACTAATGCTATAAATAGATTTTCTTATGTGAAAATCTATAGTGAAAATAAACTATGAATATTAATATTAACTGATTATATGTTTAACGATAATTAGCATTTGACAAAGTAAAATCTGTTTCTGAAGTGAAAAGTTGATAGACTTTGATACAAGTTCCTACTTATAATTGGAGTTTAAAACATAAGCTCCATATTGAAAGCAGAGCCATAATAGAGCTCCATAATATGCATGGCCAGCAGCTGACGTATTCTGTCTTAATAAAGGGGAGTTATTAAATGGTTAAATAATTTTTGTTAGCAACTCGAACACTTGTTTAAATTATAAATTATAGCACAGTTAGTTATGGTTCAAATCTATTACTCTAAAAGGAACTCATCCATTGAAATAAAACAAATACAATCTACATACCAAATCCTTAATGTAACAATTTGAAAGTAAGGTATCACAATTCAATAAGTTAAACATTTATTTCAAGATTGTTGGAAAGGTTACTTCACTGTATCTTGCAAAATATATGAGTAGGCTATAGAAGAAAAACAATATCAACAATTATGTACAACACACAAAATAAATCAATTACCACAGAAAAAATTACTCCCACTTCAACGAAAAAGACAGTAATTCTTGTTTAGTCAGTGTAACTATTTAGCCACAAATTTTGTCCTTGTATATGGCAAGATATTGAACATAATGAGCCAAACAAACATCTGATGTCAGTCCATTCAAAAGACTCAAGAGAAAGCCTGCAAGCTGTAGTGACAGGGGCTCCTACTGATCTATATGACCTTGAGTAGCAGCTGACCAATAAAATTCCTTCATCACAATAACAGCTGGAGGTCACATGGAAGGAAATATCCATTCACAATTGTTTCCATCCAGAGGTCAGTTACTCTTTTTTAAAGATTCTATATTTGGAACCTACCAAAGAAAGAGTTTCATCTTTGATGGTTTGTAAGCAATTTTAGAACATTTTCTGTACTAACTTACGCAAGAGTGTAAGGTAATAAAAGACTGTGTGTAGGCAAAATATACACACATATTTTTGCAATTAAATTGCCCAAGAGTAATAAAATAAATAAATAAATAAAATAAAATTATGACCAAATACAAAAACAAATTCTCTATATGTAGATTGTACTAAGTTATTTCTAGTCCGTAAAATTAAACATGGCTTCATTTACGTTCTCGGTATTTATAAAGTAATAGCACTGTCTTTTCTCACACAATTTAGTATGGAGTAAATTGCTCTTTCCCACAACATCACTTCCAATACTGAAGCTATCATTTACTTGTACTTTCCTCAACAGCATGACCCAAATATTCTAAATTTGAGTATTCAGGGTTCTATTGCTTGGTTTATAATAAATCATAAAATCTTGTTTAATTTTTCAACTTTCTTACTATTATGATAAGATGCAAAACTTGTGTTAAAATATATTCCTTACACTAAGTTTTTTGATAAGTCATTTAGATTAATTAATGTTAATCAATGTTTGATACATAATCAATAAAACTCCTCACATATAATAAATGGAAATAACCGGAAAGAGAAGGAGAAGTTGCAGACATGTGACTCTGGTGAGAGACAGAAAACCCGAGACCCCCTACTTTCACTTTTGAAAGCGACATTCAACTGCTCGCTCATTCTTTTTGCTTAATAAATAGAAACTGGATCTACTCTAAACACTAGATGTTGCACTTATTCTCTTCTGTGAGGATGGTTGATGTTGTATGATTCTGCTGAATGAACAATTGCGTTGGTTGAAAATTGTGATGAAATGTTTCTTGAAATATCATGCTAATAACCCAGACCGACAGGTACAATATTTTCAAGTATATGAATTAATGTATTATCTGACACTTTCACACGAAAATTAAAATTAGAGATTATTAAAACTGCTGATGCTAAGACCAGTGTAGAGGATTTTTTTTTAATTTTCTGACCTGACTGCATAATACACAAACAAAAAAAAAAACGCTTTTCTTCTTCAGAAAACCAAAAATCATGTCCCATAAACATCAAAATACCAGTTTAATGGGCTACTTAACAATAATTACAAGCTAAAAGAATTTTGAAATCATATATCCTATGATAAATAGATAGATCTATTGCCCCCTTCCCCTCCCAGAACATGAATCTGTAGCGTTTTTAAAGCTACGTTGGTTTTTTTTATTTTCTTATTAAAAGTTAAATTAAATGAAAATTTTGGGAACGAAATATTGGGATTTAATTTTAAATTATAATTGTGAAAAGTCAGGGTAAAAACGAATATGTAATCCTTTCGCAAGTTACTACTGGCAGTTTTAAAATTGTTTAGGAAGGCGGTTCACTGCCTTGAATTGATTAGAACTTGTCTTGTTACGGCTATTGTTCTCCTTGTTTGATACAGCTGGACCAATGAGAGAAACACGCGCGGATGTCCAGCAGAATTGATTAGAGGAGGGGAGTATATAAGTGCCAACTCATAATTTTCGCCCTTCTTTTGGTAATTTTCATGTATTAAGTTGATTACAGTGCACCGTGTTTCTTAATTTTTTTTCTGCGAGGGATTTTGAGGGTAAGCACCAAATTTATTGTATGTTTTATTGAAATAGTCTTCCAGATCTGAAATATTAAATTAATTTTGTTGTCTTTTTTTATAGGAAAAAATTAAATTCATAGAAAACTACAGAGCAATCTGCATAATTAAATTCTCAATGAACAATAGAGCATAATAGAATCATAACAAGTTACACTTGGTTCAAACTTGCAAGAAAGGTGAATTAAAATTGAACTTTGTCAATAACTTTAAATTGAAATTTGGAAATTTAGTAATTTATTAATATTTAATTGGAACTGTTTTTATTGTGAGTTGTTAATTGGTAATTAATTGAACTTTAATAATTGTTTGAGAGAGTTGTAATCTGAATTGCAGAGACTTGAAAGTTAAGGTTAATTTTTATTTTTAAATGTGAGTGAACTTGGAAGTGAACATTTTTATTTTAGTTTATTTCCAAGTGGTATTTGATTTTTATTTTAAAACTTTATTATTTTATTTTATAAGAGAGCTCTGATTTTAGTTTGATATATTTGATTAATATTTTTATTTCTTGCCAAAGAAACTTTTAAATTTACTAAACGGTTTGTGTCAATTCCTTTGAGAAAATAGACGAGCGATGAAAAATTCTGAAACGTTGAACTTATTATTAATTTGCCAGTTTAAAATAAATCCATTGTTTTTATTTAGAACTGTGATTTTTATTTTAGACAAACCAGATAATATTTAATAGTTATCTGGTATTAAACAACAATTTTAGTAATAAATTGTACTGAATATTCACTCGGAGCTTACTAATCAAAAAATATTTTATATCGTCTTGGATGTCTCATTGATAATTTAAATATTAATAATCTGGAATATTAATATCTACAATCCAAGTCGTTATAGAATCTAACTCGAGTACATGACTCTAGAAAGCCCTAACCTGTTTCAACCCTTCATTTTTATGACTAAACGCATACTTCACTTGACATGTTAATCTCGAAACAATGGAATTCTGTTTGAATGTAATATGACATTCTACAGGAATGTGTAAAGAAGCTTCAAATGTTACCTAAATATTAAAATATAACATTATCATTGTATCATACTTTTACATTTAAAATATGTCCTGTAAATGTGTCTTTTGAATTGTGGTCTCAAAATAATGGTATAAATAGTAAGTAATAATTATGCAAAAATTAAAAAAATTATGATTTCTAGAAAAAAACTTTCAATGAGAAACTTGTAGATAAAAATCAGTTTCAGATAAAAAAAAGATTCATTTATCCACTTTGAGAAATACAGCAGCACGAAGCCAAATGAAATATTTATCAAGTTGTATGCACTGAAGTAATCAGCAACCCACTGTGAAATGCTGTTCCAGCACCCACTGTGAAATGCTGTTCCACCACCCACTTGAAAAGTTGCATCTTTACATCTACAGAAGTAAATGAAGACTGATTTTAGTCTCATTTCATTTCAGACTAGGTCAACGTTATTACAGTAATAAAACACATTATTAAATCTCCTTTATATTGTTTGAAAAACAATCTTTTTTCAACCCAATAACCAGATTATAAGGAATAATTATACTCCAATGTCCAAAAACTAAATAGCCAGGGTTAAAAATGATTATAAAAGTATTAAAAGTTACCTTAAATGTTCCCCAATCCCAAATGTCATCAATCTCCCTCTAATATAATTATGGAAAAAATAATAACGGTTCTTTCAAACAAGATCATCCAAGCATACCTTATCTA
>NW_025786233.1:0-48164 GCF_021130785.1 Homalodisca vitripennis
ACGTTATTGGCAACAATAACTCTGACACTCGTCACTCTCAGTGTCCAAGTCACTGACCTCACTCATGTCTCATTCATTACGGCCCGTCACGGCCGTGGTTATGCTTCAATACGGGTCCAACAAACACGTTATTGGCAACACTAAATCTGACACTCGTCACTCTCAGTGTTCCAAGTCACTGACCTCACTCATATATCATTCATTACGGCCCGTCACGGCCGTGATCATGCTTCAATACGGGTCCAATAAACTCGTTATTGGCAACACTAACTCTGACACTCGTCACTCTCAGTGTCCAAGTCACTGACCTCACCTCATGTCTCATTCATTACGGCCCGTCACGGCCGTGGTCATGCTTCAATACTAGTCCAATAATCACGTTATTGGCAACACTAACTCTGACACTCGTCACTCTCAGTGTCCAAGTCACTGACCTCACTCATGTCTCATTCATTACGGCCCGTCACGGCCGTGTCATGCTTCAATACTGGTCCAATAAACACGTTATTGGCAACACTAACTCTGACACTCGTCACTCTCAGTGTCCAAGTCACTGACCTCACTCATGTCTCATTCATTACGGCCAGTCACGGTCATAGTCATGCTTCAATACTGGTCCAATAAACACATTATTGCCGACACTAACTCTCAGTGCATAAGTCACCGACCTAACTCACCTCTTACTCATTACGGTCATAAAATTGTAAATGTTAAATTGACACTACTGAATACGTTGTTTCCATTTATTAATGTTTTTTATAAAATACAACGGGGTATCACTCTTCTATCTTATAGTATGCTGCTATAAAGACATTTCATGTTTACTATATAAATAACTAAAACAAGAATTCTAGATTATAAAATATCAATAATATTTCATCCTCTGTATTATTTAATTTAATCGATTAGTGAACAATAAAAAATATATATGCAATAAATATATATATGCATAACATACAATCATTCAATAAATACATATTACCATTTTCTCCTAAATGTACTGATCCTAGAAAACAATGTAAAATATTAGTTTAATATATTAGATAATACTTTTAAATTCTGTTTATTTTAACTGAGATTAAACCTATATAAGATAATAAGCCGATACTTTTAGCTGAAAAAGCCATAAGGGAATCTTTTTAGAATTGTTGGCTTTTATTACTGTAGATTCGTTCTTAACTTCCGATATCTCCGCAATATTGAGAACAATTATATTATAGGATTCCAATATACGAGTTACTACATTTTGAATGTTAAAGAAACTAACAATGAACTATTTATTGTGTACGTTCCCAGGTAAAATCCAGTTTTAATTTGGTAGAAAGAAGCAGTTTTTCATTTAATTTGATGATTCAATATTTCCTATTTACAACAATCATAGATTCCCACCCTCCTTATATTAGTGAACAATAAAATTGGATGTAAATAAAGACTATAGACTAGGTCAATGTCGGTAACAACAATGGAAGTATTGGCAACTATCAACAAAGTGCACCTAACATTAGGTTACATCAACATAACTCTCAATACATGGGCAAAACACGACAGGGGCGTTGTAGATGTATTTTCTACAGCACCAGTCGCACATTTCAACAATAACACTGATCATAACCGATCAGGCTTACATCCAGACACCATTTCATGTATCTTTTAACATTCAAGTATATCAGTAAATATTAATTAAATGAATAAAATTATTTGGTTATTTTCAGTCACACATATATTTAAATAACTCAAATTAATGTGTAGTCAGAATACCAAATACATGCCACATGTGTTTTTATTAGTATTGTAATTTTTTACGTCATAATTGCCTTATTTAATTTACCGGTATCCAGAATCCACCAACAATTGGGCTTTTTATTGTATTAAGTTAACAGATAAAGAAAATACAGATATTGTTTTAGTTCAAAACGTATATTGTATATTTTGTATATTTATTGTAAACTTAAATATTTGAGGAAAATCTGGCTCTGTTTATTGAAAATATTTTTATATACAACACGATATTTGATCTGGGATGTGACGCTGTTGTGACTAACTCTATAAATTTAATGTTTCCAATTAAAATAGCAAATTAAATGTGAATTAAAAACAATGAAAATGTAAGTTAGTTAGTGTTTACTGAGTATACCAACACCATCTGGGGTATTACACCGATCATTATACCCACATAAAATGTACGAGTGTTTTATTACAAGAATGTGGACGTTACACCAATAATTTGGACAACCCTATCCTCCACTGGAAAAACAAGGTAGGTAATGTTTTTCCTTGAAGTATTATAAATAATGTATTTACAGTATGTATCCGTATAGTATGGATTTAAAGTAATACAAAATACTCTATGATAAATGAGGTATAATAATACTACTATTAAATTTGATAACATAAGGTCCATCGGTTTCGAGGGTTCATGATTGGATATTGTAAGACTTATGTAATTATTAGTAATATAAAATTCCATAGAATAGATGTACAGATAGTTGCTGGAAAGGAAAGTCTCGTATTGCAATTCGAGACAAAACATCCTCCGGATGTAAGTAGATACGCACATCCGCCCAGACGCCGATGGTGAACAAACAGGAAATGCTTATTTGTAAAAACCGTGCGACAATGTAAGGGACAGCCATGCTGATATGGAAAATTGTTACTCACCAATTATGATGGAGAGATTTGGCAGAGGCGTGGTCAATGAGCTGGCGGGAGAAGAACATCAAAACTGAAGAACAAGGAGGAGAGGTGGAAGTGGAGGCCGGGAATTCGAAAAGTGAAGTTCGGGAGCAACACATAGAGCAACAGAAGAAACAGGAATATGAATAGATTGTACTAACTTGCAAGAAATAACGCAAGACAGGATACACAGACCGAGGAAAAATAAAACATTATTATTAGAGGATATTTATGAACTCATATTTAATTGCGAAAATAAAACCAAGAAGAAGATACCTGTCCTAACAATAGACGTAGCCTTGACCACAAACCCTCGACATCCAGTACCCTGCATTATAGATACAGGATGTAACATAAACATTATTAGAGCAGACCTAGTTTGTGAAACAAAATTAAATACTAGCAACATACCCTCGTTGATATCGGCTAACGGTATACCATTAACAGTTTTGGGTTCAACAAAGATCGCCATAAAAATTGGCAAAGTAATACTTGAAGACACGTTTTATGTGACACCTGATCTAAACAGCCCTATATTGGTAGGAAACATATTCCTATTTCAGAACTGCGTGGAGTTAAACTATAAAAATAAAACAATAAAAATTACCAAATATCAGATTGAACATATAATACCTATGAATGAACAGTGGCAGTTAGACATCAAGAATTTTAAAAACACACAGGAATTAGAAGTACAGCAAGTAACAGAGGTAACAGCCCCACAAGACATAATTATAGCACCACATCAGCACATTAGGATTAGCTCTTTAAAAGGTATAGAGTCTCGAACAGCCATCGAAACAGATAGGAATCTAAGAATAAAAAAGAAATGTCATGCATATCTTACAGAAGGGGAAGATGGTACAGATACAATTGTAAATATTTATAACGCATCAAATTTCCCAAAAAGGATACCCGCACATACTACGATAGGACATATACATTACCCAACTCTCGAAGCACAGCCTACCCTGGAACACCATACCACTACAACTGACAGGAAAAACAATATTGACAGATAAGGACGGCATAATATTTGATATCTCACCACATTTAACCCTCCAAGAACACAAACAAGTCCTTGACGTTTTACAAAAATACAGACACATATTTACAACAAAGGTAATCGATTTAACTCCTGCAAACATACCTCCTGTTCAACTCGAATTAAAACCAAATACGAAACCTGTAAACTCACCACCGTATAGGCAGAGTAAAACAGAAAGGGAAAAATTAAACAAATTATTGGACGATTTAGTACAAGCAAAAATATTAGAGGAATGTCAGGATTACACAGAATATGCAAGCCCAGTATTTTTAGTGAAAAATAAAGATGGAAGCGACAGAATGGTAGCTGATCTCAGGAAGGTTAATGCACAGTTGAAAACAGATGCCCACCCCATTCCTTCAGTAAACCTGGTTTTAAGCTCTTTGAACAAAGCGCACACATTTACAAAATTAGACCTTAAAAATGCATTTTATTCCATGGAGGTTAGGAAAGAAGATAGGCACATCCTAGCCATAAAAACACCTGATAGACTTCTACAGTTTTGCCGACTGCCGATGGGACTTTCAACTTCAACCACATTATTTAGTAAAGCCTTGAATGCGATATTAAACCGTCACCTTTATAATAAAGTCATCTGTTACGTGGATGACCTAATTTGTTATGGTGACTCATTTGAAAATGACTTACATAATCTAGAAACTATATTAGAAGAACTAGAAAAAGCTAATTTGAAACTAAATACAAAAAAGTGTAAATTTCTCTACAAAAGTGTAAACATTTTAGGACACGAGGTATCACGGGAAGGCATTTTACCCCAAAAACAGTCAGTAGAAGCTATCACCGAATTTAAAAGACCAACTTGTGTAAGGCAAGTGAGACAATTTTTAGGATGCTCAGGATTCTTCCGCAGATTCATCCAAAATTATGCCAAAATAGCACAACCCCTTACTGAGATAATAAAAGATTCAAATAAAAACATGGCATTTAAATGGACGGATCTATGTGAACAGGCTTTTATAAAAATCAAACAAATTTTGACAAACCCACCATTACTATCACATTGGAAGGACAACAGGGAAGCACACATTTATGTAGATAGCAGTTTGATTGGATGCGGAGCAGCGTTAGTACAGTTAGATGAAGAAAATAATAGAATGTACCCAATTTATTACATGTCAAAAAAATATTCAAATACCCAAATGCGTTACAGCAATGCTGAACGTGAAATGCTAGCGCTAACCTATGCTGTGAACTACTTCAGAGAATTCACGCTTGGTAGACAAACAACAGTTTATACGGATTGTGCCGCATTACAGTTTTATAAAAATTTTAAGCACACTTCCACTAGATTAAACAGATTAGCACTGTCATTAACAGACTACGACATTGTAGTAAAACATAAACGTGGTGCTACAAACGTGTTAGCAGACGCCTTAAGCAGAAATCCTTTAGAACAACCTTTGGATGAAGAATTTACGGACGTGTGTTTAACTGTCAATACTTTAATACAGACAAATCTACCCCTACTACAAGCTCAAGACAGTTATTTGAAACAAATACGCCTTGCGATGACCTCACCTGAGGCGGTAAATAAAAAAATCAGACGGGCTTCAAGACATTACGAAGAAATAGATGGATTGTTATATTTCAAAACCTTCAACGGACAAGAAACTAGAAACTTATTGGCTATACCCCAAAAACAAACACAAGAAATATTAAAAATATTCCATGACAACCCCTACACGGGTGGACACTTATCACATTACAAAACAGCTTCAAAAATAAAATTACGATATCACTGGCCGAATATGTACCGTGATATCCTCCAATATACAAAATCTTGTGAAGAATGTCAACTACGTAGGCCAAAAACGAACAAAAATTACGGCCTACTACAACCTATTCCACCCTCCATAAAACCCTTTGACAGAATAACAATAGACTTTGTAGGTAATATTACACAAAGTAATGGTTACAAATATATCCTAGTTGCAACCGATGCCTGCACTAGAATGGCATTTGCAACCCCTTGTAGAAATGCAGATGCGAACACAGTAGCGCAAAAAATTATTAAATCTATTCTGCACATTTGGATTTCCTAGAATTATTAATCATGACAGAGGAACGCACTTTATGAATTCTGTAATTTCACAGTTACTAAATGCACTCGGGATTGAACAAAGGCCAGGCGCTGCTTATATGTCACAAGTACAAGGCGCGGTTGAAAAATACAACCACACGCTAATCAAGGCAATATCTCATTACGTTGTGGAAAAACCCCAAACTTGGTCAAAATACGTACAAATAGTTACCTTTGCCTACAACACGTCTGTAAACATTTCAACTGGCTACACACCGCACTACCTCATGTTTGGTTACGAAGCTAACTTACCGTCTGATTGTATATATTTACAGGTTAATCCCGAAAAAATGGTGTTGGAAAATATAGAAATTTTAGAGCAAATACGCAAAGATATGCCGAAAATCATGAAAAAAGCCCAGGAAGCGCAAAAGAAATACTTTGACCGTGACAAAACTCATTTGGATTTAAACCCCGGCGATGAAGTCTTGGTCCATTTCCCGAAAGACCACACAAAAAAATATAGTAAATTTCAAACACCATTTAGAGGTCCTTTCGTTGTCAAGAAAAAAATTAACGAAGTGACATATGCAGTAGAAATTTACCACAGGTGAAGGTTAACAGAACAACCAATACATGTTGCTAGAATGAAATTATTCTATAAGAGAATATAAAACAAATATGAAGGGACTTGAGCAATAATAAAATATTCAAGAATAATATATGCAATATTTCTCATGAACATCACTATGCACTCACTGCCTTGTAGAAAAATTTGAAGAGAGTGAAAAGTATCTTCGCAATACTTTCATAATATATGAGGTTAAAAAGCTACCACATAGTCACGCAAGAATCGCTTTAAAGAATAGGTATTATACTCCAGGAGTTGAGAGACCGGTTAACTTGATTACGGTTTGAATGATTCATTATAACGTTATATAACCTTGAGAGTCACTGAAGTAAGTCTAACAGAAATAAAAATGTATATTAAAATCTCGATGTTGTGTCGGAAAACGATAGAGAATAAAGACATAAAAGTTTTAGAAAATTAAAACGCCTAACTTTGTATTTTAATGTGAGGTTTACTGTAATTTAGTGATTAAGTGATAGGTTACACGTACCAAAGATATTGGTATAGATAATCCCAATACACAGGACACTAACACAGCACACACGACACGACACGAGCAGAGCCTGTAACCCACGGTAACCGTACTTAGACTGGCTAGTAAGACTTGACCGTGACTCTGGTATGTCTCCCAGGCAGATAAGTTTTCTGCTAACTCAACTAACTTCCCACGCTATACTACACCGACTAGTGTTGTGACTATGACTAGGGGGCATTGCCTTGTACCAGCGGTCTGGGTCGCCAAGGGCCCTGGTGGTTCAGACAGCTTAGTATGCAAGTAATGTTTCCCACGTACTCGTTTACTGCAATAACAGAGCGTACTCTAACTTGACACAACGTACATATTATACTTACCTGAGGGATACGTGTATACATAGCCTAGTAATAAAGAATATAAAATATGATAAAGTATACTACATATATCATATTTATTTAAGTTAGTAGATAGCAGTGTTAACATAATATACCCTACAAGGACTCAATTTTCCTGAGATGCATCTCAAAGAAAGAGACATACATGTTCTATATTATATAATCCTAGGATAAACAAATACTTCAATATATGACATGTAAATGACTTATATAACATGTTTAATTAAATTATTACATAGCTAATCTAACATTGAAGGAAAGTAACATATATTTAACATAGTATGTATTAGCACAGCAATATTGCTCATTAACAAACTATACAGCCTTGATTAGGCAACATATATTATGATCATAATAATGACTATGGACAATAAGCACAAAGAAGGGTTATTACATATTCCTCAGAAACAAAGGTGCGTAGTATCGTTTTGTAATATGATAAAATAACATAATTTCGAACCTTATTTAAGAACACTAGAGATTAAGATGCTTAGTAAAAACATTATTACATAGAGCTAGGGAAATACGACACACCATCGAGAGGTCATTAAAAGATTTCTGTAAATAAAAACCTTAGACATAAATGTGTATTAATTACAAAATATTAAACTGAAATGTATATGTAACCTGTAGATATTAAGTTTTAGAATTATGACACCAGAAAAACCAACCACAACCTGAGAAACCAGTCTACAAGACACCAATCTACAAGACACCAGTCTACAGCACTCTAACCGTCCCGACCACCCACGAGACAGATGAAGTCCTTACAGCACTTCCTACTACTACTACTGACAGCACTTGCCATGCCTCTTTTGACCACCTTTGCCAGCACATCAACCAACAACATAGAAGAACCCAATAAGCCTCTAGTACAAATCTTCAAAGGAGCGTACTTCACTCCAATGTCTCAGACACTACCTTATACCAGTTCCATCCCTATATTATACAAAATTCTTTCAACACACAGCAAAATTTACCTAAAAACGAGTCCTCTCTAAATTTCTGCCCTAAAACCTCAACAACTCCCAAACCTATTGCAAGATACAGAGCAACCTTTAGGAAATGCTTATTTGTAAAAACCGTGCGACAATGTAAGGGACAGCCATGCTGATATGGAAAATTGTTACTCACCAATTATGATGGAGAGATTTGGCAGAGGCGTGGTCAATGAGGCTGGCGGGACGGGAAGAAGAACATCAAAACTGAAGAGCAAGGAGGAGAGGTGGAAGTGGAGGCCGGGAATTCGAAAAGTGAAGTTCGGGAGTGTTTGTGTTCGTGTGCGGAAAAATATCTCTAGGCGTAATAAGTGTGATGTGAAATAAAATGTAAGTAATTTTAAGAACTTAGTATATTTTAGGGTTCATTAATCATTTTCAATTCCATATCTATTTAAATGTTCACAATTTCGAAAATATAAATTCATGTAAATGTTTAGCTATTTTAAAGAAAGTTTCTCATGTTAGTCCATGAACTCATTATTATTGCAACACTACAAAATTACTAGTAAATGTTATAATGAATTAAATTCAAAATAAATTGTAATGAATAATTTAATATTAAATATGTCTTCAAAGTATTAAGACATTAAGTTTTGTGCTTAATATGTCGATTGACGCAATCAATTAATCAATTTAATGAAATGTTGTCACAAATAAATGTGTTGGTTCATTTGAGGGTATTTGTACTGCCAATCTAACCTATTATTAAATCCTCTCACAGCAACCCTTGCTCAAAATATGTCACAACCTTAATCTTAAACTAAACCAACCCTACAAAACCTTACAATATCCATGTTCATTTGCCAATCTGCTGCATTTTCTTCCGACTGATGTGTTGCTTTAATTGTGCCACGCAATTCTCTTAAGAGACATTCTGTCACTATGTGATGTGGTGTTTTGTAAGCCGTTTTGACAAATCACAAATCCACCTGTGGACGGAACCAGTATTTTAGTGGTTAATTCTTGAATTCACGTAGCGCGCAGTCTGCTTGTATGTTGTTAAAGTGGAAAAAGGCCAACTTTCTTTTTGTTAGTGTTAGGCTTGAGTCTCCATATGTCAAACGTTCATTACTTTTTGATATCCTTCCAAGATTCTTTCGGACACATATTACTTTTCATATTGGCTGGTCAGATTAATACCATTTTACATACTTAGACAAAATTATAATTTTGTTTTAGGTAAGTCTCGTATGTATATATTCAAACATTATTGGAGCTAGCAATGATCTTTGAGATAATCTGTCGTTTAATCTATTCACCTTCGATTTTCTTGGCCATACAGGTGGACCTCAAAATAACCTGCTTTAAAGCATTTGGTAAAATAGCGATACTGTTTTATTAGAGGGTATAATGCGTAAATCTTATCCACTTTACTAATTCTTATCTTCTTAATAACCTAATACCTTATCTTCATTAATTTCTGGATTTTTTCTAAACAAACTAAAAATATAAGAAATAATTCCAATATTTAAAAACGGCAATTCTTTAACAGACGGTTAATTACCGCCAAATTAGCCTTTTGCCAACAATTTCAAAAATTTCTGAACGTTTATTATACAAACAGCTTTTCAACTACCTTGAAACAAACAAGATTTTAAACAGTGAACATGCTTTTGATCCAATCTACGACTACAACCTATTACAACAGCTATCATAGAGTTCTTAGTATGTGATTAGTTCCTTAATAAGGGTTAAAATGCTGCTGAGATCTTTATGGACCGCACCCGTGTTTTTAACAGTGTCTGCCACAGGAAGCTCATGGAAGTGATAATGACCGCAGGATATTCCTATGTGATGACGATACAAGTTCAATCGTTACAGTGATGCAGTTGAACTGTCCTCGATTTTTAAGTTTGCCTTCAACTCATCAATATTTTCATACAAAAGAATATTGTCTGTGTATTTTCAGACTACCTTTTGTTTCTTTACACAGAAGGTAAAAACAGTTCAAACGGGACTTAAACATTATATTAAATAATCAAACTCTATCTCAACTAAGTAATACAAAATTTTTAGGTTTGCTAATCAATGAAAACTTAGGTTGGGACTTACATGTAAAACATGTTTTGAAAAAAATATCATTAGCATATATATATATATATTCAAAATATATTTTCTATCAGAAAATTACTTATGTTTTGTAATTTAGAAACTTTAATGTTCATTTAGAAACCATTTACTCTTGTGGCCTAAGTCTATACGGTACAGTTATTAAAGCAAATCTGGACAAAAATCTCGCACCACAAAAAAAGCTGTTCGGGAAATATTAAAGCTTAAATGGAGAGACACTGCCAGGGCCGGTTTTATTTAGCTGGGTTTATGGCAGACAGTATATAGTTTGTATATTCTACAAACAGTATATTTCAAGAATTGAAATTAAACTATTACATTAACAGTAAACCCGTGGTTACAATAATCGAACCATAGTTTAATTATTTTATAAAAGCCAACCTTAGAAATCTCTAAAAAAATCAATCTACGAAGGTCAAAACATTTTCCACAATTGCTTCTTTACATTAAAACACAAAATAGACCACAATAATTTAATAATAATCTTAAACTGTTTTTAGTTAAGAATCCATTTTACCCATTTTATGAATATTTTTCTTTAAATTGTATTTAGAGATTTATGAGTTTTGTGTTTGTTTTAATATAAGGCCTACACTGTCGTACCTAGTTTAATATAGCCTATTTGACGCAATTCGAGCACTCAAATATTTATGTACTAAAATATTGAATAAAGAGAGAATGATTGATCTTTAATATAAGTTCTGCCTATTCGTGCTGCAGGACAGCTATATAAAAATGGTAAAGATTTTGTTCTTGTTTTGGAATTTATTCGCAATATGTGTTGTTGGAACCATTCCTTGATCACAGCAGCTTCGTTTTGGTCGAAATCCAGCATGTTTTACTTGGGATGAAGTTGGTGGGGTTGACTGACCAGTATGAGGTTTCCCAGTAATTGCAGCATTCAATAAGGATGGTGAACAGTTTAAGATTCTCAGCATATTTCGCTCTTTGACTGGCTCTAGAGCGGCTACAATATTACATTCCCTTAATGAACTTGCAAGTTTTCCAGTTGAATGGATGTCTTTGTAGAATTTCTTGAGCCAGAGGCGAGCCGTGGGCCCAAGATTTTTGAGGAATTCAACGTTTACTTCATCCAAACCGGCCGTTTTCCCCATTTTAAAATTTTAGCACGTTTTCATGCTCTGATGTAGGGAAATGTGGTGTGATGCTACTGATTGGGCATATTTGAGTTTTGTTATCAGTTCCTTTCACATGTTTCTGATTGACTTTTATTTTTCAGTTTATACTTTTTCGAATGAGACTAATGATTCTGTTGACAAACGTGTTAAGATTGCAACAGCTTCGAAATGAGATTTAAAATGTGCCGTAAAGCTTTAGAAAGGAGACTCTATAATATCTGCTAGAATGTTTGAGATTTAGTTTGGTGAGAAGTGTTTTTTTTTTCATGTCTGACGAGGTCCTATCAGTACAAGAGCTCATCATCCACTTCTGGAACATTGTTGTGCCCATAGTCAATATTCATTGCTCCATGCAGGTAATTTCTTTCCGTAACCTTTGAGATATGTTTCATAATCGTTAGTATTAGACCTACGAACATTTTGTTTGTCCCTTGTATGGGGAATACATTTTGTGTATCCATTTTGTCAACAAATTTAGTCTACTCGGCCTTCACAAAACTTCATCTAGGTTTTTGCTGTTGATCTCACGACTGGAATATGTGTACCATGTGCACTGAGACCGGAAGGTGCTGGCTTCAGAGTGAGTTTGGAAGAAATAGTTTGAAGCATCGTAAAGGTAAGTTGTTGACGTATATAAACAGGTCTGAGTTAAAACCTCTTTCTCATATGGATGTAATTTCCATCTGGACATTTCCACTCGGTTGAGTGGAAGTTACTCCTGAGTTTTGCATAATTTATCAAAAACACTAAAACAGAGTATAGTCTATTCTGCAAATACTTTTGTCGTCTGTATTGTTATTACTGTAGCCTCTTTGTGTGTTTGTCAATGTTAAAATCACCAAATCACTATCGGAACCATTTAATAAACAGGTAGCATAAATGTTTGGTCCTTCACTGGTTTTTATGTTATGGATGTGATTAGTGTTGTTTTTTTTTTAACAAAAGTGGCTGTTCCATAACAAGCATTGCAGTTGACTGCAACCATAGAATAACCTAGGGTTTGCATTTGGTTTTTAGCTGTGTCTCGTCAGTACAGTGCGTTTCCTGAATTAGGAATATAACTATTTTACGGTCTGTGAGACTTTTAAAATGGCATTCGGCTTTGAACCTATACATACCTTCTAAGTTTAGATGTAAAATTTTAAGACGTAGCCGAAAAAATTTGTCAGGGTGTCAAATTATTTATATAAGAACCATTTTTTCAATTCCTTGGTTCATGCTGGTTCTAAAATGCTGGGAAATACTTATGAGATATAGCTGCAGATCTGTGGACTATATTGTCGTGCAAGAATCATGTTTCTCAGGCAATACAAGGATGCTAGTCTACTTTGCACTCTATATTTAATAGGGAAAGAAATTAAAGTTGAGGGTTTTGTTTGATTTCAAGTTTTTTAAGCAAACGAAAATAAAGTTATTTAATTTGTAGCCTACCTAATAGTGGTTGTGTGAACCTAATCGTTTAAACCCTATTTTAAATATTACTATTTCATTTAAAACCAGGAACAGTTAATCATTAGATCATGTTTGGAAGTGTTAAATTTGAAATTAAAGTTTGTACATAAAAAAATAAAAAAGTTTTTGTTTCCTACAAAATTAGAATTTTTTTTAGAAGTTATACATTACTTCAAAACATATATATATATATATATATATAGGCCTATATATATATATATATATATATAATTTATCGATGTTATTAGCAGGCTTACTACTCAAATCAAATGTTTAGGGAGATGGATACCCTTGTAAAGACGTATATTAACACTACAATTGAGCTCCACAGAGGTTGGTAAAGCAATGTATCGAGCCAAGATGACTATTATTGATAACTCAAGTATCGGAACATGGATGGGCGTTTATCTAAACTAACCTCCCCCCCTGCACTACAGGGGAGGCTGTTACAGTCCCCACACACTTGTATCGCCTACTGTGCCGGACGCACATCTGAGGTATTGCTTTTAACGTTGACCTAAAGTTTATAAATGCTAATCCATAAAAGCTTCACATCAGACACTGAGATTATAGTGTCTCAATGATAGTTAATTGATAAAAAAAATTATCTTAATTTTTAACGTTTACAAGTCATATCAGTATAGTCTTTTTCTTTAAGATAATGTATATTTAATATAAATCATAAACCATTAGTATTACCAGATAATCGTATTTTTACTATTCATTATCATTGAAACACTAAAATATAAGTTTGTGGAAGTAAAAATTTGGGAATTTTTATGCCTGTTTATAATGCATTTCTAAACCTTATCTTCATGTTAAAATCGATTAGCTACCTAACGTACCTAGTAATTAACGTACCCTCGTAACCATATTGAGCCATCATGAATGATTGTCAGGAATTTTAGGATTCCTACCAGTCTAAAATATACATTAAGAGTATGAATACCCCAATAACTTTTTAGGGTTCGATGTAATATCTGATGAGCTTTGTTTATTATTCCTATCCATACTTTAGAGTATGTACATCGGGTGAGAAAATATAATCATTGATAACTAAACAAATTTTTGAAACCTTTTAGAGGATTTTGAAGGCTTTATTTACTTATTAAAAAGCTTGTAAGAAAAGTAATTGGTTATTCAGGAAATGTTTATGAAATGAAAACGGAAGAGCAATCAACCAAGTGCATGATAAAGCCGAGTTGTTCTCTTTATTTTGAGATTTTCCAAAACATGTCCATGGTGAATGTTATATAAAATGGTTCGAGAATGAAAATATAACTATTACCTGCCTTAGTGGAGAGTGGACGAGTGGCTGTCGACTGAAGACTACTAATTAATGCATCTGTAATAAAACAATCTCCAGTTTCTATGCTAAGACATCGTTAAATTGCCATTTTTTTCTGAACTATTTAAAATTTGAATATTCTACGTTATCTACTCTTGCCTCCATAAATATTATATATCTCTTAAATGATGACTTGTTAAATTCTAGAAAGGTACATTTAAGGATCTTTATAGTTTTATTTTAGTTCTCACAATAGCTAATATGTTATTGTGTAATAGTACTACCAGATGTAAGAGTAGGTTGATTATATAGGGGCAATAACTGTGTTTAGTGTTAAGTTTGATATACCCAAGTTTACTAATCGACTGGGAATGAGAGTCAATATTAATCACTTAGAAATTATTCGTTGAATTTGACAGATATGAAATAAAGTTTAAAAATATTTAAACGTATATGAAGCAATATTTACAGTGAATGGATAATTGATAGTTTAAAAAAAATGTAGAGAACAACACAGATTAATGGAAGATTACTGTATTAACACGTATCTATATGAAATCAACAAAACTTGTATAGAACTGTAAGAGAAATTATGTGCTTATTTTGTACACAAAACTTAAAACTAATGTATAATTAAGAATGCAAAGTTACTATTACGGCGACAGAAATGGAGCTGAAATAACAGAGAAGTTTGAGAAAATTAACGTCTTGAAAAGTTTAGCTAAGAATGAAGATCTTTTTTTGGTTAAGGTGTCAGTTTTGAGATTTTAAATTTACTGAATACTAGGAGTACGCTCATCATTCATCATTCTCTAACAGGATGAGTTAAATCGTTAAAAACAGTAAAGCTATTAAATAATAAACTTTGTTTTATATAATCAGATAATCAATACATTTTATTATTTAAATATTTTAAAAGACTATGACGGCACGTGTAGTGTAATTACATAAATCGTATACATTGTTTAATTACCTCAAGTCAAGTTTTAATATTCAAAATGCTTTTTAGTTTTACAAAACTTTCGATTAACTAAAGTAAGTATTGCTTATATACAACAAAATAACAAATGAGCATATGATTTCAAATGTCCAACATGTAATCTTTGCACACCATTCGACCAAGACATTACATTTTAAATGTTATCTAGCATGTGTAAAGTAATGACAAATAAAGACACTCCCTATAGGCTACCTGTGCCATTTTTCACATCCTTTCTTCATTATGAAAACTATTTTTTTTAAATTACAACTGTATTTGATTCATACATCTAAAGTTAAATCTGTATTATTGAAGTAATATGTACGGGGATACTCATTGTCATTTTTCAGACTACTGATTATTTTTAAATATAAGGATTTATTGATTATAATATTTACAAAAAAAATATTATTTCTCAAATTATATGGGTATTGTGCTGAATAAATGCAGGACATCAAAACTGTGTACTACCAGCCTTAGAAGATTCAAGAATAGATTCTTTATTCATTTCAGGACACCATACCATTGTCAAACTTGGTCACATTTAGCTGACAAGCCGATTTTATTAATGTTAATTTTTTAGAAGTCATCGTGCTAATATCCAGTGATTAAATGTCAGTAGGTTAAATGTCACTTGCAAACCGTGTATCACATATATTTTCCACTGTTTATTTGGAAAAAACACCTTCATTGCACTTAATCCCACATTACTAAACCCGTGCAGCTTAGAATATTGTGTGAATATATTATAGTCTACTTATCTCCTTGAAAGCTCTGTGTGGTTTGCTAATTTAAAAGTAAATTTACCAGGAGGTAAATAACGTAGCTAGCAATTATATTCGTCCATGTACTTTATTGGGTGTCTTAACTGAGTACACAGCTATATTGGAAGTATTGATTGATAGACGAAATATATTCAATAGTTTGAACACTGCTTTAATTTTCAAAGAGAAGGAAATTGTTTACTTAAATTTAGTTGTAATATTCCTAAGCCTAAGCCAGTGCTACTTTATAATTCACTGAAATGTGCTGGAAGGTCTAGCTTAAGCAAGCTTACGCTACAGAACAGTAATGTATTGGTTGTTTGTAGAAATTGTTTGTCAGGTAAGCTAACTTCTTGCCCAAACAATTAAAATCCAGCAAATGCTTTACGATTTTACAACCATGTACATATATTTGTATAGTTTTTGACCTATAAAAATATTCGACTCAATACCAGCTCTATCGAATGCTAAATACCGAAGTTCAAAATACAGATGTACTTTACAGACAACATTAAAGTACTAGGACGAACGAGCCATTTAAATATTAGATATGTGACTAAAAATCACTAAAAATAATCACAACTGTTAAAATGTTTTCTATTTTGGTGGGAATACGTCGGTAACTATTGATATTGTTTAAATATGAGAATACCATCAACAATTATCAAAACTTGTAGTAAGGATAATCTAATCAACTGTATTCCGCCTATGGATGGTGTCAAATTACAATTATACTCATCCTGGTAGGCTTGTGGACCACATGTTGTTCGAATCAAGTATTTAAATGCATGTTATGGGAGGGGCTGCTCTGCTCATTAACAATGTTATCTGAGTGAAGATCCAACCATTAGTAAACACCATTACAAACAATGTACGAGTACGCCTACGCTATTAATCGTCCTGTACACAACTACGCTGGTTTTCAGTAGTTACCCAATGATGTGTACTTGTTAAATAGAACAAATTATAACTCAGTTAAACCAATGAACGGTTCGGAACATTCTGTAACTGTAACACAACTTACGTTACAGTTGCCAAAAAGCAGTTGTGTTTTAAAAATAATGCAAACTACATGCTTGTTGTGTAACGCTTAAAACCTTCCCTTTGTAATATATACATTGCAAATAGTAATTGAAATTATTGGCATTGTATATGTATTTAAAGATCAAAATCAATAGTTAGTTCCATATAAAAATCTGTCATAACTGAAATAGGGATTATTTGTTAAATTTTTAGGCGTTACTCGTCAACTTTATCGACTAAAAATAACTTACAATTGAATAATTTTATAATTTACCAATTTAGATTTATGATATAATAATTTTGATTTATTTTATGTTCGATGAAGGAGTTAAAATACACAAAACAGCAGACTGGCAATATAAAATAATTAATAAAGATAACAATAACCAAAAGGAGTTCTGGATCGTTTTGAGAGAAACCCCTGATTTCAAATTAAAGGGTCGTACTTTTTCCACTTTCTGTAAAATAACAGGAAGATAAAAAAATAATGCAATAAAAATAGATTAGTTAATTTTAATACTATTATAAAAAAAGTATATCGCCCGACTACAAAACATTTAAATACTAAATTAGAGTGTTTTAATAACTTACAAAAGTGTAGGAGAATAATAACGAGTTGGTTACAATTGTTTTAACAGTGGTAACCTTTTTTCGTATTAAAAATTAAAACAGTATATTCAAGTAGAAGCCCAAGTGAGGGGAAGCATACTGTTTATCACTAAGTATCAAGTAAATAAAATGTATGAAATGTTTTTGAGGCAAAATTTGGGCCGCATGGCTCTTTCTTACACTTGTATCTTAATACAAATAAATAAACAAAAACTGTGCTTTAAAGTAAAAGTTGCATTTAAAATCCAAACAACATTCTTGTAACATACACTAAACTTAAATCTTACAGAATTCAGTTATATGGGTGTGATTGGTCTTTTCATTACAAATGAAACGTCGCAACAAGTTAAACTTTAACTGCAGTTGGTGTTAGTTAATTAATAATTATTATAACGCAATATCAAAGAAGTTTCTTTTCTGCATTTTATTTGGCAAAAATTGCACCCCTGTGATGAAGTATACGAAAGCTTTTCAACAAGCACTGCAGTCATGTTACTGATAACAGATTTGCTGAAGTTAAGGTGCTATAATCAAGTGTTCTTATTCGTTATAATATATCTGAAATGTCAACACCCGTTTCAGGGCATGTGCACCATTGCAATTACCTAAATATTTTACAGAGGTGAGATATATTCTCTTCAAATCTCAGTTCGTAAGCATTAAATAAACAATACTTCTGAGGCTTTGGGAACTTTTCACCAAGCACTGCAGTAATGCCATTGATAACAGATTTACAGAAGTTCAGGTGCTAGTGAATCAGGTGTTCTTATTCGTTAAAATATACCTGAAATGACAACACCCGTTTCAGGGCATGTGTACCATTGCTCACTAAACTTAAAAACCAATATGAAGACCGTTTACAATTCAAAATGCAGTTTAAGTTGTATTTTAAGTAAGAGACACGTGCCAAGTATTTTAATTACAACCTGCAAAGTTTCTAAATAAGAATTTTCTGGCTCGTTTACCTGTGAGTCCCTACTCGAAACGGTGTGTAATGAGATTCCTAAAAATACTAAGCAAAAGTATCCTTATTAGTAAGGGCATTGGTTTAATGTATAACACCTTTGTTACTACCGTGCGGTTAACGTAATTGAGCATTATGAAAAGGATGGACATTTTCGGTCAATTTTAGTATTAATAAGCAGCTTTTTGAAAAATCTTTTGGGGTATGAAGGCAAATAAAGGCTTTTCAAATGTTGCTTTGAAAATTTTACGGAACCCTTTTAAGATATCAATGCGTTCATTTAAATTGAAATTATATCCTACATTATGTAAGTACATACATAGAATTATCAGTTCTGTTAGAGGAAGATAAATTTATTTGGTATTTATATGTTGTCTTTTACTACGTTTATATTTATTCATTTGTAACTTTGAAAAAATCTCAAAAGTGAATATTAATTTACAGTTTCAAATATTAATTGTGTTAATAATGACAACTTTTGTATTTTTAGCCGAATATATTACTAGAACCCAAGTCAAGAAAAACAAGTTTGTAGCTTTTTCTATGAGCCAAAAATTTTAATCTAAGGTCAGACAGATTATCCCTTACAGAGCCTTTTTAATGGGTTTGAGATATTTAATTTTGTGAATTAATATTTTGAATTCTGTTTTTAAAATCCCATTTTTTTAACCGTTAGAAACGTACACAGAAAACATGCAAATACGAAAAATGATTGTAATAAGGAGCTCCTTAATGGAATATTCTAATCCTTATCGTACGTTACTATTAACACATAAATAAAATAGTATCGTGTCTCTTAATATTGAGATATCTCACATAATTTTAAGATTAAACCATTGTTCTTAGGTAAAAAATTCTTAACTAAACTGACCTAAAAAAACGTTTTAGCATGGCATTTGACCAGTTTATGAATTATACTTTGATTTATACTTTACTTGGCGATTTAATCTATACAATTATGTAGTACTGATACAACATACCAAGTACTTAGATAGACCTGCATATTTCTCATTATTTCTTAAATGTTTATATATCGTGCCTCTCTAAAGTTTTCAGCCAATCCGTTCTCCGCCAAGTCCAACTCTCGCCTCGAACAGCTTGTGTTTTAACCCTGAAATTAACAAAATCAACAATCTAGCAGTGGTCTCCGAAGGAAATTATAAGAATTATAAAAATTACTTAATATCCATGTTTTTATTTCAAATACTAACACTATAACTGCTAAATACGCACTCTATTTCAGTGAGACAAAACGATGAAAGGTCCTCACCCTCTTTTAAAAGAAAGCAACGATCTAACAATAACCAAGATGTCGTTTGGAGATTACGTCACACACTGGAATAGCTGTTATCGGTAAATAGCCATCAGGCTCCTACTCTCAAAATAAATAGCGCAGACATTGTACTGACAAGGTTCATCTTACTTCAAACAAGATCTCAAAAGCCATTTGGGGTTAAAAATATCAACAAATCTGATATAATATTATTTGCTAAAATAACTTTGTTGAAAAATCTTTATTTAACAAAAAATATAAATATTGTAGTGTATTTTTTAAAACTACTTTTATACTCTACTCAATATCATGGCCAAATGTGTTCCATTATCATTAATTTTTTATTTTACCAGTCCCTGAATAAAACTAGTTAACGTAACTTACACTTCGCTTACATTCAGACGCACATTACACATCTAGATAAGTGGAACTAATTGGAATAAACTTACCCGCTGTGTAGTAAGAAATAACGGAAGTTTGTATAAAGTTGATAATGCATACAGGTTTCCTTATTAATTTCTATAATTCTGATTACAGTTTTACCACTTCACTGTATTGTGATTGTTGAAAATGCCATAGTATAATCAATATGTTGGAAATTTATAACAGGTTATATAAAACATGCAATATAAAACTGAGGTGCTGAATGCTTAATCGTGTTTACATACAAAAGCAAGTTTTTATCTTTAATTCTTTCTTCGTGTTATTGTTTTACAAACTTACTATAAATTGTTAAATACAAGCTTTATATTTATTTAGCTGCTCAAGTTATATAAATATATATAGTCCATAGCGGGTATTATAAAAAAACTTTAAAAATAACAGTATACTATTAATATAGTATTTCCATCGGTATACGAGGAAGCAACCTTGTACTACATAACATAAAAGTCAATAATGATCCTAAGGATACAGTTTCATTTATTTTTTACCTATGTTTATTTTTCAATACCTGATTTATTTCACATACTTATAAAATGCTAGATTATAAACTTTTCGAATATTTCTTATTTTACAACGATACAGATCTACACTAGATTTTTACATAGGATTTTATTGTATATGTATATTTATAAACTCTGTTTATCTCTGTAACATTGAAATTTCTACAATTAATAGTGGTATAGTTTATAACTATTATTTAAAACTAATTATTTCATTAAGTATACATTTAAGTTAACAAATAAATAACATTTTGTATATAAAGCCAAGGACCAACTTATTTGGTGCATTTAGCAAACTTAACACAGTTGCCGAGTTTGATGAAATTCAATTCGAATTGAAACGTATCTTAGTGAAGTTTCTTTTCCATCCTATAACGTATGTATTCAAACTACAACCCAACATCTTAACACATCAGATTTAAATCACCAAACTGATACAGTGATTCTAAAATTTATGTAATAAAATAAAAGATGGATACTTCGTTAGAATTTATTAGTTGATGCTTCACAAGGAAACTTAACAGGAAATTTTAATGTAATAGATGAGAAATACATGCAAAATAGAGGTTTAAAACGATAAACTTACTGGAATTCTACTTTTACTCAACTAGTACAGTTTTATTATTATTCTGAAGATAGCTGGGCGGATTTACTAAGCATATGCTGTGTATATCAAAAGTTCTGTTGATTTACAAATACCTCAGGCATTGCTCGTTAAGATTTATAGCGTACATTTGTTAAATAAAATATACCTTAAATCCTCCTTAAAACATTGAAAAAAATATACAGCAAAACTTTTAGTCAACACCAAGAAAGTCAGTTATACTGGTATGTGACTGGATATTAAATTCATTCTTGTTTTATTTACCAGCAAAATAGATTAAACTAAATGGGGATGTGATAGAAAATCTAAACCTGATATCACATTGAGTATGTCAAACATTTTAACGGAGCGGGTCACTACTTTCATATCATTCAATCGTACATAACATGTCTCAAATTGCGTGGGAACGTTTGGAAACATCAGTTTGTTAATTTAAATATGTCTTAAACATAAACTTACAATAGCAAGAGCGTGCCCGTCTGACAGGGACATCAACCCATTAACGTAAAAATATTTCAAAAGATGCATTTTTGATAGCAGTTACACAGTTGACACATCTAGTTAGGCAACAATTACAGTATGTCTAAGCGAACTCCAATGATACTCTACGTTGGCAATATGACAATATCATGTAGTTTCTTGTTTCGTCTAACACCACAAACTGGCCAATTGCCCGTATTTGCAAGTTTAGAGTGTTGCTGTTTAACATTCTTGTATTGGGTTTGGGTCATGTTCCAAGATAACTTTCTTATAATATTTTCTAGACTGCAGGTGCTGCATGATAGTTATATCCGCTAATTATATACAACCCCTGTAAATATATAAATAAAACCAATACAAGCGTAAATTTGGGAGTTGATATTATCTACTATAATGATCATTTAATCATTTCTTCGCATTTTGAATGTACGCGACTACCAAAAATAGACAACCCAGAGTGGCGATTATCATCGAAAAGGCTTGCGCTTTCGACTCTCGAGAGTAACGTGATAATTGATTGCTCTCTGAACCATGTGTGACTGCCCTAACCTCTTTACACCTCTATATTATACAGTTCTACCAACCTGCTACGAAATTAGCTTTTCTCTGTCTTTTACAGTTCATAATATAAAAGCTGGTTAAAAATTAATGATACAATTTAACATCAAAGTATAATAGTTTCATTTTGATCTCACTGCTATTATTTCGGGAGTAAACTTATGAATCTATCGTAAGCTATCCTGAGAGCTAGTGTCAATAATATTTAATTAGCTTTGTCTTTTGCGTGGATAATAATATAGGCAAAGAAAACATTGGAAACGATTAATAAGCGTAAAACACAAGATCTGGTGGTGAAAATAAGGCACTCGTCGTTTTTAATTGATTCCCATTTTCATCCATCCGGAGGAATCTCTAATGGTTATTGCTTCAGTTATCTCAATGGTTCTGCTAATGGCAGTTTCCTTCACATTTTTAAAGCAGATGGTCTGCTTGAAACATTGAAAAAGAAAATATCTTACTTTTACTATTTACATTTAACTTCTATTTATTTTCTTTCAAAAATGGTTACATGAAAAAGGTGATAAAATGGAAAAATTTATATTTTTATTACAATTTAATTATTTTTACTTTAAATACATTTATTTCCAATGTGTAACATTTGTGAACAAAAGCAAAATAATTCACCAAATTTGTTTATGATACAAACGCCTTTCAGATTTTTCGTCATTAAAATACGTTCAGAAAGTTTTGAATCTATACAATGCCTCGTTCTTATTTCTCGTAATGTGGCTGCGCAGTGACCTTGAACAAAGCTCAAGCCAAAGGAAGCAAAAGCCCCTAATAGTGCAAAATAATTAGTGGAAGAAATCAAATATGTATTTTATATAAGGAGTTGAACAGTCTGAACTTCCAAAGACGACAACGTGAATACGGATGCAGATACTATGATGGAACACACTTCAAAATTCTCTTGAAGAAAAAATATTAGTTTGACCCAGCTAGTAAAACACTTGTGCCACATAAATCGGTAAAAGACCGAAATTCATGACCGATATCGAGTCAGCTGTTACACAGTCAGTCATCTAAGGAACATTACGGCCGGTTTCGTGAAGAGGCTAGTGTTTTGCCCAGAAAACTCCTTTACACAGAGCCAGATTTAAGAGAAGGGTAGGAACAGGTTGTATTATTCTTTGAAAATCAAAATGATCAGAGTCCTACCAGTTTTTAGAGGAACCACTTATATTGCATTACAACTATTAGTGTATAAAACAAGAAAATGAACAGAAATTTTACATGGTAACAAATATGTTATTTAAAAAAACCACTAAGACCTTTAATATTGGATGACTCTTCAAGGAAATATAAAAGGCTATTGCTAAGATAAAATAAAATAATTCTTCACCGTTACAATATTTTTCATACGCGTTGCCTTTGCAAATTCATAAACCCAGAATATTTTTCTTGTTAAATGTTGGCTTTCTTATATCAAATGGTAAGTATATTTTATTTCTATTCTCTTGGAAACTGATTAAATATTTATTTTGATAATTCAAAATCTCTGAAACCGACATGCTAGTAATTGTGCTGTTAACTATGGAACTGCTATAAGAAGGCAGTTTACTGTAATTATTTTGAGTCAAAAGGTACAATTTACTGTCAAGATGTGGAAATGGTGATGAGGTCTCGACTATCGTGTATTTCATGACGATTAGTGTTAGTTTTATTAAATGCTTTTTTGTGTGTTTGATAGTAAGAATCGGGTTGGCTAACAATAACGTAGTTTGTATACTGAGTGCTAAATTAAATATATGTCTGAGGAAGGGGTCAGATTGTAGATAGTTATACTCTATACAGGGTGTCCCATAAATAACCTGACAAACTTCTCAGGTGATTTCCTCCTTATAAATGGTGCATGCACAATATAGTGCATTTAAGGAAACTACGTGTAGCTTTTATTATAGCATGTCTATCGTTCTTAAGTAGTTCACAAGCGTTTACAATTCTGTTCAATAATTATTCTTTTCAATTAACTGGTTGAAATTAACTTTGGCGTATACAAGTTGATGTAAATGATCCCAAAAGTAATAATCTAAGGGATTTAAAACAAGGAAACTAGGGGGCCAATCAATTGGTCCACCTCCAGCAATCCATTTGCCTGGAAAACTGACCTGCAAGTGCTTACTAACATTTAGTAAATAATGTCCCGGTACGTAATCATGTTTGAATATCATTTGATGTCTTCTTTCAAGTGGTACATATTCAAATAGAACTGGCAGTTGATTCCCTAAATCGAATGGTATCTGTGATAGTGTGTGTGTGTGTGTGTGTGTGTGTGTGTGTGTGTGTGTGTGTGTGTGTGTGTGTGTGTGTGTGTGTGTGTGTGTGTGTGTGTGTGTGTGTGTGTGTCAATTTGCCTCAAGTGTTATCGAAGCAAAATAAACTATAGAACACAAAAAATACTAAAACCTGAATCAATTACAATGATCATAAATATACACTTTTTAACATGTTTTCTTGATCTTACCAATAATAATAATAATTCTTTATCGATGCTACAAAACAGATATAAATCCAATAACACTGCAGCATTTAATACAAATAATTTTACAATATTATTAAAGCTCGTACATATAAATTATTTTAAGCAATATTAATAAATAAATCATATATTATTGAAGACATTATAAATAAATGGTAACACAATATAAGAATGAATTTATAAATAAATTAGGACATAGTCAAACCAAGCAAAATTTAAATTAGTTTCTAAAAATTTCAATATTATTGTACACAAAACATTATTGTTAATTAATAGTATAGCTTTAAGTTTATCCAATGATGATTCAAAATACAATTCAAAAGCTTATTCAACATACAAATCAGGCAAAATCAATCTAATTCTGCTGACAAAAGAAGCCAAGGTCGAAGAGCACAAATCAATGTTTTGAGGTAGAGTATTAGCCAGCCGCATCATGACATTGACAGGAGCGTGAGCCCCGAGACTGGTGCGTTCAAACTGAAGACTGAAAAACGCTTGGACTCTGGACGCGGGCCGAGGCACAAGGAAGTTAAGTTGAGATAGGAGTTCACCACAATCTATGCGACCATTCATTACCAAGTTCCTGCGTTTAATAATAAAACTCAAAATTGGAGTCGGAAATATAATTCACTAGAAACATAACTGCTCATACACGTGGAAAGCCTACTAAAATTTCGTAGGAAGGCGTGTAAATTAGACACTACATTAACTACGAGTGTCTAATGTTAATAAAACTGCATTACATTTATTATTCATCATCCATAATCCTTAAAGATGTTATAGTTATAAGCGTATTATTAGTTACGAAACATATGACTTGGTTTAAATTGTTACATTTTTACGTACTCACATGCACTGCTTGCATTTATAATGTATTTCTTAGTTAAAAATTGGTTTTATTTTAGTTTTCCAGATGTTTTCTGAACACAACCTTAAAAATATTAATAAAATTGTAAATATCCTGAATGATCTCAAAAGTACGTACAAAACCCTTTACCGTTTTGCTCTATTATAAAGTTAGGATTAATTTAACCCCCAATCATAAATGGTAGACTGGGGGATTAAGTTAAAATTCTTTAATGTAAACCTCCTTTCTCGATTTAAAGAGCCTTGTAAAAGAATAACAGTTTCCCAAAACAAAGGTCTCTCGAGCTCAATCCAGTAAATAAATTGAATACTTCTTCATTATAATTAAACCAGATAATATACAATAGTTTAGTTGCTAAATTAACTTAAATTTAAAAGTTTTAACTTAATACCCCAGTCTGCCATTTACGATTTGGGTTAAAGTCCTCATATTACCCAAATCATGATTTTTAATATGTTACAATCCCTCCATGGATACTGGTTGACGTATATCTGTTCAAGAGTTAATAGGGAGAAGTGGGAAGTTTGGGACACATAATATAAATAAAATGTACATAAAATTGTTACATTTTCATTGTAAATTATTACTTAAACGGACACATTTTACATTTCGGGCTTGGATATTCCTATGAAGGCAAGTAAAAGAGTTATATGTCACTCTGGGAAACAATAAAACGTACTTCAATAGAAAGCGTGGTTATACGTAACTAGTTTATACGTAAAGCATTAAAACCCACAATTTTAAATACAAACAACTTATCATCACTAAATTACCTATAAAGAGTAGTAGTAGAACAGAGTAAACAGTTTTGGCAGCTTTACAGCGTTGGCGCAAAATGTAATTATATCAAGGCTTTGAGGGTTTTACTGGAAGTAGGACATTAATAGTTCATTACAGTGGCTTTTGTTTATTTGTTTGTTGAGTAAAACCCTCAGCATTCATACGATATGGTGAGGCTCAATAAAATTAGACTTATTTGTTCTTTCCGTAATTCGGTACCATTTCAGCACATTGTGTGTATTTTGAAATGTTTACTTTCGTATACGACTAGTAGATAAATTGTTGTACTATAGGTAGATTTATCCCAATTAAAATATATATTAATATAAATATTTAAAAAACATTACGAGCTTTCAATTTCACAGTTACATAGCTTTATGAGGAGTTGAGATTTATCTCTAGAATTATAAATTAATAAATAAATAAATTTCTTGTCCTACTTAACAAAAGTTATAGCGCTTACAGGAAAGGCAATGTGTTTACGCCGCTATTGAACCAAAGAAATAAAGTTAGTGACAAAGGCAGGATACATCCTATTCTAATACAAGGATATGATTTGTATATGTAGGCGATCTCTCTCGAGGTAAAGGTAGTTCTTCCAAAATATGCTTTAGGATAGAAAGTATTTTAAAATCGTTATGTAAAACTATTTATGTATAATAATAATAGGCGTGATGAAGCTTATAAAAAACATTAAAAGATAGTGTATTACCTGAATATAACAACCACTACTATTTATACGAAGTAAACTACGCTCGCCTTAAAAGGGATGCATTTTATTGGACTTCAACATTTTTGTTGAGCTAAAATAATCGTTAGCCAAGCATTGACAAAAGCCAATAATGATTTTAAGAGGACTGAAGTGAATAAAATGTCACGCGCAAGCGACGGCGGTTGTGGCGTAGCGTCGGCTTGGCGTCCACACAGTTGGTAATTGCCCCTACACAAGCCGTCCAGTTTGTTAGTGGAGTTTTTATATTATTCGCATTACCAATCAGTTGGCATTCATTCGCTCAGTAAATAATACACATTTTCTGTAATTATAATCTCAATAAATAAAGCGTAAAAAAAATTAATGTCATTGTATTCACTAACTTTACCACTGATTGCGTTGCCATATTAGCCTCCTTTTGTGTATTCACACTCTGGATATATCAAGAATATTTTGTTGTCTACTGTATACAGTATATGTAAATAACTACCATGATGTGTTTGTTCTTAAATATAATATTGGCAACTTAACTTACCACGTTTTAAGTGTTAAAAACAAAGATTATACATATTTACCACTCTTACCAATGTCATCAACAGTTACGTTCATAAGTTAACTATTTTGAGATTTTAAGGCCCAACAATTTCAATAACACTTTAAAACATTTAGCCTAGAGTGGGGTAATAATACATCCGTTATAATTTTAGTGGAAGCACTTACGATGATATATAATGGAGTCCAATAATACTTTTGTTTCGGAAGCAGAAATGTTTAAGGTAGATATTATTTTAGTGTTCATTGCTAAAAAAAAACACAATCTTCACTGGCTCTTATTTCAGGTTTAGTGTATAAAGAAGCATATCTGGTGTGTATCAATTATGTTACACATACGTCATAGTAGTTTTTAATTTGTTTTGAGGCTCACCAAGTATATGCATACTCGGCCTTAAGAAGAAGGCTTGACTTAAGTCAAAAATATCTAATTTCGTTCTTGGTAATCTCCTTCCAGCGTTTGTGTTGTTGTCTCGATCAAGAAAATATATACACCGTATGTTGTTCTAAAAATGTAATAAGCCAAAAAGCTTATGCATCCGGCTATTGTAATTTATTTCAATATAAGATATGTTCTGTACCGTAGTTGCGTTTGGATTGTTGCCTCAAATAAGAAAATGGGCATAACTTGCTTAAATAATCTATTTCTGTCACAAGGCGACTACTTCTGGCCATTATAATATACATCCTTTTAAAGGTATATAGAGTATCGGTACTTTGTCGAGGGCATAATACACATAACTTGATGTTATGTGTTTGTGTGTTTTAGTAATAAACGAAAAGTGAGTATTTTTAATAACTTTTACTCATTCATTCAAAAAAATGCATTTTTCAAGTTCGGTATATGCTATGTGACATAAATAAAGTTACTGATTCATTTTTAATATGAAAAGCAAAAACGTAACCAAACTTTGTCGCATATAGTATCGAAATGTGAAGGAGTCACACCATATGGCACATTAAATTTAAACATCTAGCTTCACTAAGACATATTTAGTAAATTTTTAAAAGCATAGTACATACATACACACATAATTTAGTATGTCTTAAAAATTTCAAGACTAATGTTATCATAGTATCCTAAATATATTTTAGTAGAAATAAACATCCTATTGCGTAGTAATAAAAGTAATAAACTAAATGCAGCTGTAAAAGATAGAATTTTGACAATTCAAGCGAGGCGTGGTTAGAGTGGCAGAGCTAAACTACACAATGTTTATTTTTTAAGTCTCAGATTGGCAGTAATGGTAATTCCTCACTGAAATCCTTCAACGTGTGTTGCTGACAGTCTTGAGAATATAGTTGCTTCATTTATCTATTAAAGGTACTAATCATATATAGGCACTTTTCAATATAAAGTTCATACTTGATGTTGTTTGGTGCCATTATGGTTACAATAAATCTGACAGACAACGAGTACGAGGATTCACATCAGGCTCATCTTTGTACGTATCGAGAGGAAATACATCAAGGTATCAGCTGAATAATGCAGTGGAGATACTCAGTACCTCAAACACAAAGGGAACTTTACACCGCAGTTGCTGGAATACCGATAAGGGACTTTCTTGTATATGATTCTAGTAAAACCACATTTTTAATAAAAATTTCTCTGATAAAGAGTAAAAAAATGTAATATTTAAACCAGTTATTGTTCTATTTTATTGCACTATATGTTTAATTTATTCTAGATTTTAAGGAGTTATTACACGCTACCCAAAATATTTTACAGACGTAACCTGTATCAAGAGAAATACTGTGACTGTTAAGCCCCTACATTGTCAGTGGAAGACTTAAAAGTAATAGTTTCAAATTAACTTGAAGTGCGAGCGTATTACATTCCGTTAGTAGGAAGCTCAAATAACCTTGAACTTGCACTAATATATCAAGAAAATACATTTAAATGCTTATAATAATAGTCTCTTCCCGACATATATAATGGAATACTGAATTTAAAAACTGAATGTCAATAAAATTAACAGGTGCAGCAGCGTTCGAAATCCTTAGCGTTCGAAACGGGCTTTAAAGAAGTACCATCTTACTCTTAAAACTAGTATTGTCTAGTATTAAAAAAAAACTTCTCAGTTGTTTATTTGTGTCTCGAAACATTTAAAACTATCTAGACTTAGGCAATGAGAATCCTTCTAATATTGACAACTTTCAGAGGAAACCTATGAGATAATTGTATTTATTCATAGCATAGACCAATATTATTTACGAGTAGATCATTCCCTGTCCATATAAATAAAAACATATGATTATAATCTTATGTAATTAATGAGATTTGGACATACCAGAGATATGACGAACTATGGTCTCGTCCATTACAGCCCAATACGGCTTTGGTCATGTTGTGATCAGTACGGATCCAATATACACATAACTGCCGACACTAACTCTCAGCGTACGTCATTGACTTAACTGGTCTCTTACTCATTTCGGACATATAATTTAAATACCAAACTGGCAATAATGATTAGTTTTTTTTCCAATTACTAATTTGTTTCATATAATACAACGGGGTATCACTAAGGACATTACTTTTTTGGTTGTAAAATCACCGCTGTATAAAAAACTAAAAATGCTACATTTGCATTAAAGTTCTGTAAATGTTTGAAGTAACCATATATTATTCAATTCTTGGTTTTGTGTTTAACAAAATGGACTCGTAGGCCTTATTACAAAGTATCAAAACTTTTACACGGTTAACATTAAACTTTTTACTACATAAATAACTGAAACGAGAATTCTACATTACAAAATGTCAATAATATTTCATCCTGAGTATCAAATATTACGTTTTTACATGTATTAAATACTTCATGTACGTTTGATTAGAACGTTCATGTATAAATTAAACTTCATAGTTACATAATTACTAAGTAATTAGTAGTATTTGGGTAGCAGTAATTTATATTCATAACACAAAATCATTCAATAAATTTTCGCATATCGAGTACAAGTGTTGTATAGGTTATTACCATTTTCTCCTAAAAGTACAAAACTACAAAAATAAAAATATCTAAATTAACATAATAAATTAAAACGTTTTAATTGTATCCTTTTAACTGAGACTAAACTTATAGAAGGAAATAGATACTGTTAGCTGAAAAAGCAATAAGGAAACCCTTTTATAATTTTTGGCCTTTACCATGATAAATTCGTTCTTAATATCCGTTATAACCACAAATCGAGCACAAGTATTCTATAGGGTTCCAATACACTACAGTTTGCATGTTAGAGAAACTAACAATGAACTATTTATTTTGTTCGTTCCCAGGTAAAATCCAGTTTTAATTTGGTAGAAAGAAGCAGTTTTCATTTAATTTGATGATTCAATATTTCCTATTTACAACAATCATAGATTCCCACCCTCCTTATATTAGTGAACAATAAAATGGGATTTAAATTCAGACTATAAACTGGGGTCAATGTCAGTAGCAACAATGGAAGTATTGACACTATCAACAAAGTGCACCCAACAATAGGTTACATCAACATAACTCTCAATACACGGGCAAAACACGCCAGGGGCGTTGTCGATGTTTTTTCCACAGCACCAATCGCACATTTCAACAGCGACACTGAGCATAACTTTGATCAGGCTTACAACAGACGCCATTTCATGTATGTTTTAACATTAACATATATTTAAAAAAAAACTTACACATATTTTAAATAACTCAATTAATGTGTAGCCAAAATACAGAATATATGTCAAAATTCAATAGTTGTTCTATTTGTATAAGTGATAATTGCCTTATTAAATCTCGTTTCAAAATCTGGTTTGACAGCTAGTAATTACTGTTTACCGTGTATACCAACCCCATTTGGGGCATTACAGTAATTATTCCACAATCACCAAAGTACAAGTGTTTCACTGCAAGAGTTTAAGGTCGCTTCACCAGTAATCTCTCCCTTAGTAGCTATTTAATCTTTACAATGGTCTAAATCTGGAAAGATATGTTGGAGCTACTGAAAAACTACAATTTAGGTGAAAATATCACAAAACTTTCTATTGAAGTATTTTTTTACTTTTTCAATTTTACAATTGATGTGGTACTGTTCTTTTTTAGATGTTATATAGACTGTATCATTCACCAATACTACCAGATGGAAAATATCAGTAGACACAATGTAACGCAATAATAAGTCCTGTGGTTGGTAGTGGAACTTTGGATTATCCCAATTTCGTTCTGCTCTCCACACAATTGACAGACTGACACCGGATTAGAGTTCTGGCATGTAACAGGTGATCACAGACATATTTTTGAACTTTTTTATTGAAATATTTAAATTACACTGAACATTTAAATCCTACTATAATGAATTTACTACTAAAAATACTTTTCAGCGTTTGATTTTATGAAATTTAATAAAAACCATTACTATTTATATGCAGTACAATACGCCCGCGTTAAAAGGGATGTATTTGATTGGACTTCAAAATGTTTGTTAAGCTTAAATAATCGTTATCCAAGCATTGACGAAAGCCAATAATGATTTGAAGAGGACTGAAGTGAATAAAATGTCACGTGCAAGCGACGGCGGTTGTGGCGTGGCGTCGGCTTGGCGTCCACACAGTTGGTAATTTTCCCTACACAAGCCGTCCAGTTAGTGGAGTTTTTGTATTATACACGTGACCAATCAGTTAGCTGTTATTCCTACAGTGAGTATTCATGTATTTTGTAACTAGAATCTGGACACATGGAGCATAAAGAATAATACTGTAACATTATTCGATTACTAAGTATGGGACACAACTCCTCGCATCCAGTAGACCGAGTAACACATCATTTATGTCGGAAATAAATTACATACTAGAATTATTCATGGATGTACATTTTATATATTATAGTAGAGGTAGAGATAAAATTCAGCACGAAACAAAGCTAGCAAATTATAATTATTAAATAACAACGTATAAATCCAAAAGAATATACACAGTCTGAGGTGTAGTCTTTCCACTTCCTAAAGATGATATCGGTCATATTATTATTTAATTATTATCATGTAATACTAACATGACAACATTTCTTGATTTGAAACATCTCCCTCTGGTAGAAATACAAACCAGGTAATTATTTATCATAAAGTATTATGAATACCATAGTGTTAACAGTACGTGTATATACAGGGTTAATAAAAAGTCTGGAGACCCCCTACTAATATTGTAACAAATACCTAACAACTGAGTGGTGCTTAAAAGTGACAGTTTTTAGCTGCCCCAAAAGTTACTTATTCCTATGTTGTAAGTAGTTTATTCTGGCTTATAAAATTTTCAATTGGCAGTCATTTTTTACTGGGTTAAGATAAAGACCTCTAGTTTGCGTTGTTTGTTTTCTTTTATCAGGGGCTTGAAAATGACATGTCACTTGATGGGGCTTTACATTTAAAATTTTTGAGCTGCCCCCAAAATCCCCCATTTTGGGTTTGTGAATGAAGCAGTAATTATGCCCAAAAAGTACCTCATAATATAACATAAATGTGTGGCGAGTTTAGTTTTTCTCGTTTGAGCCGTTACAATATTAGTCGGGGGTCTCCAGACTTTTTATTAACCCTGTATAGTGTGTCTAATAGGAATACAAACTACTGTAGAACAAAAAAGGTATAATAAGAGTATTATTAAATTAGATGGCAGAAAGAATACAGTAGGCCTACATACCGTGAGTAGTCACAAACTGCTCGCATTGCCACTCGGTCGATTCATGGTTGTCTTATATGTATACTCGCATATTCAACATTATTGGAGCTACCACTGAACTTTGAGACAATCCGTCGATTAATCCTACGACTTTCATTGCCACCTCAAAAGGACCTGTTTGAAAGCATGCTATTAAATAGCGTTGCTGTTTTCTTGCAGGGTATAATGCATAAAAGCGTTAGTATCATTCATTGCCATAATCTTTACAATCCTATTTTATATGTTATTATTTGTTGTAGTGGGAAGGTACACGTTACTTCAAAAATTATTTTGTCTCCAGTTTAGTTATCTTAGTTTTAGTTTTAAAACTCCATGTTTTATCTTAGGGTTTACTAGAGATATACAGAGATATACCGTTGAAAATGCGGATATTAACGCTGCAAGTGAGTTACACAGAGGTTGGTAACGAAATCTATCGAACCAAGATGACTATTATTGATAACTCAAGTATCGGAACATGGGCGTTATCTAAACTAACCTCCCCTACTGCACTGCAGGGGAGGCTGTTACAGTCCCCACACACTTGTATGTGTCATCGCCTACTGTGCCGGACGCGCACTTCAGGGTTTGTTTTTAACATTGTGCTAAAGTTTAAAAATGCTTATCCATAAAATTTTTTACTTCAGAAACTTAGATTTTAGCTTCTTAATGAGAATAGATTATTAAAATATAATTATCCTTTAATATTAAATATTTACAATGGATATTCATTATAGAACTTGTCCATATGAAAATTTATATTGAATAAAAGTGTTAAACTATTAGTATTATCAATAATCATATTTTTAACTATTAACCATTGAGACGCTAAAATCTAAGTTTGTAAAGCTCGACATGTATGGATTTTAGATCTGTTTATAACGAAGTATCAAACATTACCCCCATTTTTAAATCGGAGTCTCAGATGCACAACTGGGAGGTAACAAGTGTGCCTTCTTAACTCATTACAGTTCACACATTATTACATTCATACGTGATGAATGTTTATTAGAAATAGATGGAATTGCTATTATTGTAACTGTTGTTTAGAGCATATACGTAACACAATTTGTACAGTTCAATGTTAGAGCTCATGGGCTTGAATTAATATTCCTTTTCATGCTTTAGTATATTTAAAATAGGCGAGAATATATATTCATTAATAACAAAATAAAGATTTGGAAACCTTTTACGGGATTTTAGGAGCTTAAATGATTACAAAGCGGATTACAAAGCGTATAAGAACAACAGTTATTGCTTATTTAGGAGTAAATAGTAAATGACATTGTAGTGAGCTAGCGTAGATATGGAGACCATGAACATAAACGGGATGACACGACTATGTTGAATATTGCTTATTATTAGAATTAAATATTATGAAAAGCTTATGCAATCAAAAGTAGAGATAAATTCAATAAATACGTAATAAAGCTGAATTTTGTCTTTATTTAAAGATGTTTTGTCCACGGAAATATATTACTGATGGTAATTCATGAACTAACCATTAACATATAACTATTATTTATAAGAGGCCTGGGTAAAGTAAGCCTCAATTAACAGTCAATAATTATTACCTTAAAAGACGTTGACAGGTGAATGTCGACTGAAGACTACTACTAATAAATGCATATTTGATAAAATCATATTCATTTTCTACTGAAACATAATTCAATTGTTATTTCTTTTGAACAATTTACGAGCACGAATAGTCTAGTTAATTTACTCTTGTATCATATCTACATATGTTGTAAATTAGTAATTGGCAAATTTTATAAATGTACATTTAAGAATTTATCTATTGTCATTTTACTTCGCACAATAGCCTAGAAATTAATATAAATATACTAGTAAATAATTTTCTATATTTATTTTCTATGAAATGCAATAGACAGGATTAATTCTGGATTTTTATGGGTATTATTGTATAACATAACTCAAAAACTTTTTAATGATTTGTAAGTTATATTAAACCAGATCTCTCTGTCTCGCCATGCCTATTTGATTTCTACAAATTTAACTATCTGAGCGGTCTAATGTGTCCATGCCTTGCCTCCCAGCTGTAAGAGTTAAGTCATTATATCGGGGTAGTAAGAAATATATCTGTGTTTAATATTCAATTTGTGAAACCCATTTCTACTATTATAGTATCGATACTATAATAGTAGAAATGGGTTTCACAAATTGAATATTAAACACAGATATATTTCTTACTACCCCGATATAATGACTTAACTCTTACAGCTGGGAGGCAAGGCATGGACACATTAGACCGCTCAGATAGTTAAATTTGTAGAAATCAAATAGGCATGGCGAGACAGAGAGATCTGGTTTAATATAACTTACAAATCATTAAAAAGTTTTTGAGTTATGTTATACAATAATACCCATAAAAATCCAGAATTAATCCTGTCTATTGCATTTCATAGAAAATAAATATAGAAAATTATTTACTAGTATATTTATATTAATTTCTAGGCTATTGTGCGAAGTAAAATGACAATAGATAAATTCTTAAATGTACATTTATAAAAATTTGCCAATTACTAATTTACAACATATGTAGATATGATACAAGAGTAAATTAACTAGACTATTCGTGCTCGTAAATTGTTCAAAAGAAATAACAATTGAATTATGTTTCAGTAGAAAATGAATATGATTTTATCAAATATGCATTTATTAGTAGTAGTCTTCAGTCGACATTCACCTGTCAACGTCTTTTAAGGTAATAATTATTGACTGTTAATTGAGGCTTACTTTACCCAGGCCTCTTATAAATAATAGTTATATGTTAATGGTTAGTTCATGAATTACCATCAGTAATATATTTCCGTGGAAATGTTCAAAAACATATTTAAATAAAGACAAAAGCCAGTTTTATTACGTATTTATTGAATTTATCTCTACTTTTGATTGCATAAGCTTTTCATAATATTTAATTCTAATAATAAGCAATATTCAACATAGTCGTGTCATCCCGTTTATGTTCATGGTCTCCATATCTACGCTAGCTCACTACAATGTCATTTTACTATTTACTCCTAAATAAGCAATAACTGTTGCTCTTATACGCTTTGTAATACATTTAAGCTCCTAAACTCCCGTAAAAGGTTTCCAAATCTTTATTTTGTTATTAATGAATATATATTCTCGCCTATTTTAAATATACTAAAGCATGAAAAGGAATATTATTTCAAGCCCATGAGCTCTAACGTTGTACTGTACAAATTGTGTTACGTATATGCTCTAAACAACAGTTATAATAATAGCAATTCCATCTATTTCTAATAAACATTCATCACGTATGAATGTAATAATGTCTGAACTGTAATGAGTTAAGAGGGCACTAGTTACCTCCCAGTTGTGCATCTGAGACTCCGATTTAAAAATGGGGATAAGGATTGATACTTCGTTATAAACAGATCTAAAATCCATACATGTCGAGCTTTACAAACTTAGATTTTAGCGTCTCAATGGTTAATAGTTAAAAATATGATTATTGATAATACTAATAGTTTAACACTTTTATTCAATATAAATTTTCATATGGACAAATTCTATAATGAATATCCATTGTAAATATTTTAATATTAAAAGATAAATGTATTTTAATAATCTATTCTCATTAAGAAGCTAAAATCTAAGTTTCTGAAGTAAAAAATTTATGGATTAGCATTTTTAAACTTAAGCACAATGTTAAAAGCAAACCCTCAGATGTGCGTCCGGCACAGTAGGCGGTGACACATACAAGTGTGTGGGGACTGTAACAGCCTCCCCTGCAGTGCAGTAGGGGAGGTTAGTTTAGATAACGCCCATGTTCCAATACTTGAGTTATCAATAATAGTCATCTTGGTTCGATAGATTTCGTTACCAACCTCTGTGTAAGTCACTTGCATCGTTAATATCCGCGTTTTACCGTCAACGGTATATATCTCTGTATACCTCTAGTAAACCCTAAGATAAAACATCTTTACTAAACTGGAGACAAAATAATTGTTGAAGTAACGTGTACCTTCCCCACTACAACAAATAATAACATATAAAATAGGATTGTAAAGATTATGGCAATGAATGATACTAACGCTTTTACGCATTATACCCTGCAAGGAAAACAGCAACGCTATTTAATAGCATGCTTTCAAACAGGTCCTTTTGAGTGAGGTGGCAATGAAAGTCGTAGGATTAATCGACGGATTGTCTCAAAGTTCAGTGGTAGCTCCAATAATGTTGAATATGCGAGTATACATATAAGACAACCATGAATCGACCGGGTGGCAATGCGAGCAGTTTGTGACTACTCACGGTATGTAGGCCTACTGTATTCTTTCTGCCATCTAATTTAATAATACTCTTATTATACCTTTTTTGTTCTACAGTAGTTTGTATTCCTATTAGACACACTATACAGGGTTAATAAAAAGTCTGGAGACCCCCCACTAATATTGTAACGGCTCACACGAGAAAAACTAAACTCGCCACACATTTATGTTATATTATGAGGTACTTTTTGGGTATAATTACTGCTTCATTCACAAATCCAAAATGGGGGATTTTGGGGGCAGCTCAAAAATTTTAAATGTAAAGCCCCATCAAGTGACATGTCATTTTCAATCCCCTGATAAAAGAAAACAAACAACGCAAACTAGAGGTCTCTATCTTAACCCAGTAAAAAATGAGCGTAGATACTAACAATTTTTTAAATATATACATTAGGTTTAAAACACAGCCTTTTAAGTCGATATAAACTTTGGTAAACCTTTTTATGGATGTAATTGACTTGTTCTGTCCATGCCATTGTACTACACATTCTTATATCTAAATTAACAACTGATTGCTCATAATCAAGTTACCATACCATTTATTGTTACAGGTAAAATAACATTCAAATTCACATTAGATAACATCCTTGATGTTCCTAATACTATTGGTTTGCATTTACATGCGTTCAGACTTAGCCCATGATCTTTGCACCACTTACATAACATAACTAGGTCTGCATTTATCTGGTTCACAGCGTTATCAATAGTATCTAAGGAGCAGTGAATGTACATTTGCATCTCATCAGCATAGATCATTGTCCTACAAAAATTTACAGGTTCATCAATTCGGTTGATATACAGGGTAAACAACAAAGATGACATAGTTGACCCCTGAGGCACCCCAACAGGGTTTATGTTGCCATTATTTTATTGAGTATGAGAGAACTTGAAAAAATAATTTAAATTGTAAATTTATAATTGGGAGTCAACAGTCTTAACCAAAATGACTCTTCCATGACGTTTTGTAATCTGATTGAACGGGTGATTTTATTTAAGTGTACGGAGATCGTAACAGAGCGTCCGCAGCCGCCCACCCAAAGCTAAACAGGTGGGTTAATCTCTGTAGAAGGAAAATATCCCACACAATCACTCATATATGGACAAATCCATGAATGGTACAGCCCAGCGCACATAGGACGGAACGGTCCAGATCCTCCGTTATGTATACAAGTGTCTTTAGTCCAGCCCCAAACCGGAAACCACAGCCTCAGGTATGATGGAGATAGGAGGTCAAGTCCTTTAGCGGCACACAGCAACTATGAAAGACTTATCAATTAATTATAATGCAAACTCTCCAATTGTTACATTTTATTTATGTGAAACTGATATAACCTAAATCTAATGACATAATTTATATGGGTCTAATGATGATTGAGTACAAACGAAAGGCCCCACAAATATAATTAAACTAAATTCGATGTATTTGCTTTAAAATTAATAAATAATTGAAATCCAATAAGACAGAAACGTCCCACAGTGTACTTGTCGACAAACTGCAGCCCTGGGATGAAGCACTCGCAAGATATGTGAGACAGAGCGAACAATTCTTGAACTTCCATGAGAAATTAATTTAAAAATTTGTTACAGAATATTTTAGAAGTCCCATGTCAAGAATTTAAAAGCACCCAATGGCAAATTTTTTCTTACCGATCTTTAAAGTTTTAAAATTTTGGCTTCTCTGTAATACGGAGTGGTGTATACTTTTCTAAACTCAAGTCGTAAGCATACAGTAAACAGTAGTTTTGACATTTGTTTACCTTTTCGCCAAGCACTGTCATAATTTCATTCTCTCAGTCCTGCAGTAATTAAAATTAAACTATCATGCATTTCTTATTCCTTTAAAAATACCCAAATTGACAACACCGGTTTCTGGGCATGTGCTAAATTACTTAATAAAATTATAAACTTCCAATTTGGCCTTCTTACACGAATTAAAACGCTGCTTGAGTTGTATTTAAAGTAAGGGACACGTGCCAAATAAGTTACTGACAAGCCTGCTAAGTCTCTACTCATTGAGGGTTGTTCTGGCTCATTTACCTGTAATTCCCGACTAGGAAAGGTATATAATATTCCTAAAAAGTAATTCGGAAAGTTATCGTTACAGATAATGACATCGGTTTAATGTATAACTTCTCAGTTACCACAATGGTTGTAACGTAATTGAGCGTTATTAAGGAAATTGTAAATATTACTAAAGTTACTTAATGTGCATAGTGTTATTTCAAAGACAAACATTAAAACTGCAAAAGATGCACTCTATTTTAGTAGGGACAAAACGATGAAAGGTCCTCACCCTCTTTTAAAAGAAATCAACGATCTAACAATAACCAAGACGTCGTTTGGAGATTACGTCACACAACTGGAATAGCTGTTATCGGTAAATAGCCATCAGGCTCCAACTCTCAAAATAAATAGCGCAGACATTGTACTGACAGGATTCATGTTACTCAAACAAGATCTCACAAGCCATTTTGTATTAAAAATATTGACAATTCACATGTAGCCTAATGTTATTGCTAAATTAACTTAGTTGGAGATTTTGAATTCTTTCTTCTAAGTTAGTTTTTTACTATTAAACTTACTATAATTGTATTAAATATAAGCTTGATGTTTATTTATTTCTTCAAAGTAAATACTATATATATCATATATCATTTATATCATATATGAAATATATATATATATATCATTTCAATAAAGATTGCATCGTAAAAAGTACTTGCTCCGCCGGGAGTCGAACCCGGATCTCTCACTTGCCGGGTGAGTTATAATCCACTATATATATATAATATACGTGATTCCAAAGGTATGCGAAGAAGCAACCTTGAACAACACGACCACAAAAGTTAATATTTAATAAATTTTCATTTATTTTCGAACTAAGATTATTTGGCAATATCTGTTTTATTTTTCACCCTGAGAAAGTACAACATCGTAAATTTTTCTATATTAATTATTTTATAACGATAAAGTCTATACTATATGTTTACATTAGACATAGTAGAGTATAGGAATTTATGGAATATGTATTAAAATGTGTTAATCTCGAAGACTTTGATATTTCTAAAACTATAGTGGTTTTGAAATATTATTTAAAACTAATTATTTCAACAAATATACATTTAAGTCAACAAATAAATAACATTATTCTGTACAAAACGAAGACTAACTTATTTTGTGCATGTAGCAAACTTTACAAAGTTGCTGAGTTTGATGAAATTCCATTCGAATTGAAGCGTATCTTTGCGATGTTTCCTTGCCATTCAATAACGCATTTATTCAAACTACCCAGCATCTTAAAACGTCAGATTTGAATCAACAATTAGATTCAGCGTATTCTGAAATTTATGAAATAACATTATAATAATTAAGTTCACCAACGAAATTTTTCAACAGATTGAAAAGTAGAATAAAAGAAAAATACGTGGAAAAAGGTTTATAATGATGAGATAACTTTACTGGCATTTTACTTACTCAACCAGTACAATTTTAATGGTCTTCTGACCGGCCGGCCCGAGCCATGTAAGCATCTGCTAGTTAATTGCTTTAGAGTTCTATTGTTTTCCACCACAGGCATTACTATTTACATTAATATATATTGCACAATTTATAAATATAATATACATGAAATCTTACTTAAAACATTTAAATGAATATACAGCAAAAATTTTAAAGTTGGTAAATTTATGAGCCAACGACAAGAAAAGTTGGTTGTATGGTATTTTGCAGGATATTAAATTAATTCTTGATTTAAATTTACATGAAATGAATAAAACTAGACGAGAATGTGATGGAAAATCTAATCCTGATATCACGTTGAGCATTTCAAGCATTTAAACGGAGCAGGTTCACTACTACTATAATACTTAATCGTATAACATGATTCAAATTGTGTATGGTAACGTTCAGAATATCTTCATATTGTTAATTTAAATATATTTCATAACATAACCGTAAGTGCATGGCCGTCTGATAGAGCCATCACTCCTCCGACATAATAATCTACTTGAAAAGATGCATATTTCGATAGCTAGATGTAGTTATATAATATATGGCTAAGTGAACTCCAATTATACTTTACGTTGAGAATTTTACTTTCATGTAAACCATAGTTACTTGTTTCGAGAAATAGAAAGAGCATGCTAATTACGAGTATTTGTATTTTAAGAGTGTTGCTGTCTAATATAATATGTTGGGTTTGGGTCGCGTTTCATGATGTGGAGTTGTGGATTGTGGAGTTTCTTAATCCAAAATATTATTTTTCACACTGTAAATGAGTAATACTCACTCATTATATTAAAACCTCTGCAATATATGAACTCTACGCATTTATCCGTACAAGTTTAAATTAGGGAGTTACAATTATACTCTACTACCATAAATAATCATGTTTTATCATATGTTGAATGTACGTAACTACCAAAAACAGACAACCCAGAGTGGCGATTATCACTAAACAGGACTGAGCTTTCGGCTCTCGAGAGTAACGTGATAATTGGTTGCTCTCTGGCACATTTGTAACGCGGGCCCAAACCTCTTTACACCTCTACGTCATAGTGTTCTGCCAACCACAACTATATAATTGCCTTCCTATGTCTTTTGAGCTCTTACTATAAAATCTTGAAATATTGAAATAGTGTTAAATGTAATTCATATAAATACTAAACGTGTATACGAATGTTGGCAATAATCGACAAAACATAATTAGGTATAAAACCATTTTAGTATTAACTAAACATTTTCAAAAAATCATTGAATGTGAATAACTTTTTTTAATCGACTAGGTCGTTACTAATATCTTCAAATACTGGAATTTATTAAAATAAAATATCATGTTTCTTAAATGTAAGTTAATGTAATGTAAAAGTAAAATAACATAATTTGGTTTTGATCTCACTAGCTAGTATTCAGGGACTAAAGTTACACACAGTTTTAAAATTAGGTACAAAAATATGTCTGAAACAAAACTATACTTTTCGTCAAAATACACGAAACATATAAGCATATACAATACAATATACTAGAATTATTAAATTTTCTTTTCTGAAAGGAAATTATAAATGTTTTTCTCTTATTAAACTTAATATTATCATCTGAAATTCATCAGCTGTTAGCACTAACTAATATTTAGGGTAATTTTATTGCCATGAGCAAAAATGTATTCATATGATATACGAGTATATATGGCTTGAGCTCGAGTTCTTTATTGAATTAAAATGAAAAATGCAACTGCTGTGTACATTGCTTTGTTTACCCTGTCAGTAACACAAACAAAAACGAATAGATAAAAGAAAGGAAAGTAGCACAGACTACTGCATAATTCACCAAATGCACTCACTCAAAATAAATAGATATACCTCGTGATCACGCATGTCTCCATAACCCCAGTTATGCATTATTACCAATCAATATGTAGACTCAATCACCAAGAAATCAGCTCTCTGGTAAAAACAGTTATCATGCCAATTGATCGCTGACGACGAAAGACCCCTTAGTAATTATCCTATTAAATTATTGTATGTAATCCTTCCTATCCTTAAGATTGGTTGTCTCAACAAAAGCACATCACATACCAGTTTAGTGTAAATTACACACTATAAGACTTTATAAGCGGGTCTTCGTCCACTTTATAATGAGTACCGTGTTTACGTCGGCCTTAACACTTTGACTGCGACAAATTCATCATTATGTCATTTTAATCCAAAACCATCAGTTTTTCTTTCACTTTAAAGAAAAGCTGAGGAAACTATTATCCCACAGCTATTCTTACATGTATGCCTGTTTTTTTTCCTCCTTAATATCTTATATACGACTTTATTCTATACATATACAACTTTTTTCTGAGTGACGTATTGATTTTTCTGATTAATTGGACAATATTCATATAATCAATAATACCCAATTTAGCAATTTGTCTTACTTGTTTTAAAATTTTAAATACATATATTTGGTTTTGAAAAATTCCGACAAATACACCTATAATTTGTAACTATTAGCAGTTTTTAATTAATTAAAACAATGACTTTTACTATTATTATATAAGGACACCATGATACTTTCTTCGTGCTCAAAACATTTCAGGAAAATATCTCTAACTTTTACTGTATTTTATGAAACTTTCATCTAATGTTAAATAAGAATGGGTTTAGGTAATGTTCGATTGTCAGTTTATATCTTCCTTACATGTGATCAGTTTCATTGCTTATATTATTCCATTGACGATTTCTTTGAATAAATAAAATAATTATTTAATACATTAAGTTTCTGGGCAAAATACGAGTACTTGTAATATCAGTCATAATTATTTTTAGAACTTGGTAATGTGACGTTTCTGTAGTATCTAAATGTATTCGTTTTTTAATTCACGTATAAATAATTGTTATACTCACTTAATAGTAATGATACATATTTGAAAAATAAGTTTTCAGATAATTGTCTGGCCATAAAGAGAACATATGGACAGAACAAACAAAAGACATATCGCTCCCTGGAGACTGTGTAATGTTGGATATGAGACTCACATACACGGCCTTGCCCCGTGTAACAAATGCAAATAATGTAAAGACTTTAAAACACAGTTTTTATAAATAAATCGCTTTGCTGTTCTGATGTAAATGAATGTCCAGTGGCCGTGTATCTCGCATGCTTGTAGACCAAGTGGAAGATACCTCACGACTAACGTGTTCTACCACAAAGGGCTATCTGTGTTGGCTTATACTCAAACCTTTGAACTCTTTAAGCCACATTAGGCAGGCTTGGTCTCCCAACCCTTGCAGTATTTATTGCGCGATTAACGTTATGTAAAAACTACCTACACGAAATGTGGGTTTCAAAGTTTACAATTTGCCACATTTTATAATCTCAAATTGCTGCCAATTTTCCTTTCTAAATTCTGTTAACTGAAACACCACTGTTATATACCATACTGTAAACAAATAAACAGGTAGAATAATTTTTCATTAATTAATTCCTACTTTGTGTTAATCTAAGGTAGGAAAATTCAATATTTATTTTTTATATTTTTACAATGTTTTAATAATTATAGTTAGTTTTAACTTATGTTTATTATGGCAACACGTAAGTGGCAAAATCTAAAGCGATTTTAATCCTTGCGTTAAATTTGAAAAAGAACTTGTGGACCAAAATTGATATTATAATCACATATTATATTTATAACTTCTATAAATATGTATTGAGTACTTTGTTTAATGGACCAACTTTTAGTTTCTGTTTCATCTGTTATTGCACGTGAACTATGGCTAGAATATCAATTACCGCCTAACTTACTTATTGATCAGAAAATTTAAGAAACCACTAAACTAAATTCACTAAATTTCTAAAATTTTACGTCTACCCGTTTGTACCTAGCTGTAAAATGAGACATCTCCTTTAGATTGAAGACGAAAAGAAAAAATAATAAAATATTTGTTTTTACATTGTTTTGATGAGACTTAGAGTCAGAACTGCAGATACTTGGAGAGATAACAAGGCGTTCAGAATAAGAACTTAAATGTTCAGAACCATTAAATGTTTTCAATGATAAACAGTTTCACTTTCTAATTTCAGAGCTCGGACGCAATGCCATTCAAAATTACTGCTTAAAATTTATATGGATTAGAATTCATTCCGGAAATAGAGATAGATATATTTACATTATATTATATATATTATATGTACACATATATATATATAATATAAAATTATATATTATGTATATTTCAAGATACTTCTTATTGATTGTTAATTGTGATAACTGTTACTAGCTGAGTTTTGATCGCGCAACGTTATTTTAAAAATCAGTTTGATACCCGGCAAGTGTTAGTTTTGTTATTTAAACGCATATGTGACAGATGCTGCAAAATACAAAATAATTGAATCATAAAAAGTAGTGCTCTATGGTGTAATGGTATCACATTCACCCGGCAAGTGAGAGATCCGGATTAGAGTACCGGCAGGGCAAGTACTGTTTGTGATTCAATGTTTATTAAAATTAAATTCGGCTATTGCCATTTATACAAATTTAATTTATGTGTATATGGATGAAAAAAGGGTGTGAACATATTTAAGCGTTGACGTTTAATAATAGGCTATCTTGTGAGCTAGTACAAACGATTAAAATATAACTTAATTTCATTTTTTATATTTATGACACAGGCAAAGAAAACATTGGAAACAATCAATAAGCGAAAAACGCAAGATCTGGTGGTGAAAACTTAGCTACTCGTTGTTTTTAATTGACTCCCATTTTCATCCATGCGGAGGAATCTCTAATGGTTATTGCTTCAGTTATCTCAATGGTTCTGCTAATGGCAGTTTCCTTCGCATTTTTAAACCAGATGGTCTGCTTGAAACATTCAAAGCAAACATTTATTACTATTAAATGTGTTATTATGCATAAAACAGTTCGAAATATATCATTTTACAACTCATTTCATCGACAAAGTATTAATTAATTTCCTTAAAGATATTTAAATTCTTTTTTATTTCCTTTGAAAATCACTTAAAACAAAAAAGTAATAAAATTAAAAATATGAATTTTATTATAATTACATCAGTTTTAACTGTACATGCCTTTAATTTAATGTGAAATATCGGCTCACTTCAGTCAACTAATTAACATTTTTAATGATACAAATGTCTTCCAGATTTTTCGTCATTAAAATACGTTTAGAAAAATGTTGAATCTATACAACGTTGCTATTAATAACGTGGCTACGCAATGACTGTTAATAAAACTCGAACCAAGGAAAGAGAAGGTACCTAAGAATGAAAATTCAATGTATGAGAAATGAATGATTTATTTTGTGTATAGACTTGAAGAGTTTGAACTGTTGATAATAATAATTTCAAAGACGACAGCGTGAAATAAGGATGTGCAAATAGTAAAACTATGATAAACTCCCTTCAAAATTTCTTTAAAAATTATTACTTTGTACTAATAATTGAGGCTGTAGCTAGAATAAGAGGCCTATAAACACTATAGGCCCTTTTTGCGGAGATGTTATTAAACGATTCCCCATAGTATATTCTATTCGTCCACCAAGTTTCATGGAGCTATTTCGTTTTTTGAGGTTGGTAGAACAAATTTAGTCAGCTGATGTTATGAGCCCTTTTTCAATAGACAGCATTTGAGTCTGTGAGTTGATTGTTGACAGTTTCGCATCTTCGAATTTTTTTGTTTATTCATTATATTTAGTTAATATTAATTACTCAAAAACTGTTGTGAAATGGATAGTAGTTCTAGTTTTTAGAGAGACAGTGTTCTAAACACTTATGTGAAGAAAGGTGCTAAACGAAAACGAGTGAACATTGAAAAGTGGAAAGACAATGTGAGGAAAAGTAATAGAGACATTGGTTTTTAGGTTATGAATCTAAGAAAATTAAACAAATTGTTGAAGGTAAGGTTTTTAATGTTGTCCGCAAGTGCTGTAATAATAAGTGCTTTGAGAATTTTGAAAACTCAGATCAAAATGATATTTTCAATAGTTTTTTACAATGGTCAAAACAAAGAGGCGCAAGACACCTATCTTTCTGGATGCATGGAGCTCCAACAATCTGAGCACAAAAAGGTTACTGTTAATCCAAAGGTAGTGAGAGAAAATTCATGGAAATATCATATAAAGAAAAATGGCATTGAATTTCCTGTTTGTAGAGCATTTCTTACGGAAGTTTACAAAATCAGCATCAAGAGAGTAAGAGTTATTCAAAGTAAGTTATTGCAAAACGGTTCATTCACTGAAAAAAGGGGGAAACATGGTAAACAAAGAAAACTTGAAGAAGATGTTTGGAAGTTGGCTATGGATCATTTGCAAAGCATTCCACATCGTGGAAGTCATTACACAACCCGTTACAAACAGACTGTATTTTGATAATCCGAGTCTGAGTCCCAAAATATTGTTTTCATTATTTCAAGAATATTATGAAGAGAAGTCTGGTAAACCCTTAAGAATGGCTTATAAAACATATTTTAAGTTTTACAGGGATACTAATTTTACTGTAAGAAGACCAAAAACTGATGTGTGTGATTTTTGTACGGAGTGTGAAAGAAATATAGAGATAGATCCAAATCATCCATGCATTCCAGATTACAAGTTGCACAAAAAGAAGGCAGGAAAAATACATCTCAATTAAAACAAGAATACATTAGTGATTGCAAGACCCAGAGATGATCTTCTCGTCATCGAGTTTGATTACGCACAGAATCTACCTTTGCCGAAGATAAATGTTACAAAACAGTTTTATAAGAGATTACTGTGGTTGTTTGTTTTTAACATTCATTGTCACAATGACAACTCATCAAGATTCTACACACTTCTTGAACATGACTCAAAAAAAGGCCCAAACACTGTTACTTCTTTCT
>NW_025786234.1:0-17099 GCF_021130785.1 Homalodisca vitripennis
TTTTTTTTATATTTTATACAAATTTCTTTTCATTTTCTATATCATTCATTAGGCCGGTGTGTGTGTCGAATTTCATTTTTGTAGTACATTATGAAGTTTAGATAAACAAAATCATATTTGTTCGCTAGGGGTTGCAAACTCTATTTTCAAGTCCTATGGATATTTATAAACCTATTGGTGTTTATGAAATAGCTTAAGTTTATTCTATTTTCAATCGTGGGAGGTAACGGAAGGTTCTAGGATAATTGATGTCTAAGTCAGGTGAGAGCGGGCTTTACCTGTTGTTATATAGAGACTACAGTATATACCATACACCCGTTTATAAGACTCATAGAAAGTTCAAGTGTTTTTCACTCTTCTTTGAAACCTAAGGCTGATATTAGTATCCAATGAGATATAACATTAGAGCAATTTATATTCATAGAAACCTGTATATATTCAGCATCAACACAGTACATCATCATCACAGTGATCAATCGTGTTTGTTGGTTGAGACATAATTATTTTAATAGAGATGGTTTATACAATATCAAAATCGGTCCGAAATTTTTTCTGAACAAATTCATTATGTAGTAGTGGATGAAGACCAAAATTCTCCTCGAATAAATTTATTTTGCCCTAAATGTCATCTTGTTAGTTATCGGTCTAGTCAGCCAAAGTAGTGATATTACGGTTAATTCCCAATCCGTAAATAGTAGAACCGAAGACCCTAAGCACTGTCCCTTACTTTACTATGTAATCTATTGTAACCTAGATATGTGTCATAAACACATGTTTTTTTCTATTTATTTATATGTACAAACTATAACAGTAACGAGAGCGGTTAAGTAAGAATAAATAAATCGGTTCATCGGTTTCCCATAAGCTGTTAATGAAGCTGGCTATAAAACACCTTTGTTCCAAAACGAGCGAATAATGCTCATTACTGTAAAACTTTTTGCGTGGACTGCCTTGATGAAATTATGGGGACTGCTGTTTCTCCTTCAAATGGTAACATTACTTAACCCTAACAAGCACGTCAGCCTTATACGCATTTATGTTTGATGTTTTCATTTGCAATAAGGGTTAACGCTGAATAAATTTCATCAGTCTAATCTTAATTCCAATAGCAAAGTAGATTGAAAAAAATATTTGTGGGTGTGGTTGATCACGTCAAAAGGAACTTTCAAGGCATTTTAATGTTTTTAAGCAAGGTGAATGTTAGGTACTTTTCTAATCAAAATCTACATGATGAGGCGCTGTATATAAATATGTATAAATGTTTCAGCCACTTATGTATATGAATTATACCTCCAGGGAATTATATGTATTATAATGATCGTAAATCTTGATTTTGAAAACAGGCGTCATATGAATAAAGATAAAATTATCTTTATTTTTTATACGTGATTTTATATTATATATTATTTATACACTTATACGTTTATTTTTTATAAACGTGATTTACTTAAATAAGTAAATCCACGTTTATAATAAAATGTTTACACAGAGGAAATTAAATTTGGTAAATTAAATACTATAAAAACACAACAACACTTTCTCAATGTTGGACCCTTTCATATATAAAGCAGTAAACAATTATATAACTCTCATTAATTTTTGGCTTAAAATAAAAAAGCTTCTCGTGGTAAAAAAATGTGCTGTAGCTCCAACTTGTTTTTAACTTTATACGAATGAGCATTATTTTAAAACTACACTAGTATTTTTTTTCAAGTATTTTATGTTGAAAACACAATTTCTTACTGTGAGTAAAAATGGCCAGAAGGACGGCTTGGGATATGCAGAGAATGTGAAATGAGGTGGGTGATTATTTCACTGCCGAAAAGTGGAAATTGGGCTCTGTAAACAACATCTTGAAACCCACCATCACGAAAATATTATTCTTTTGGTAAAAATGTAGAGTTAAGCTTACTATTATCATTTTAATAATTGTTACGGCCACCACATTCCTAAACGTCTAATTGCATCAGACAAGTTAGGCAAGGCTTTTTAAAGCAAATCATTAATTTACATATAACAACCAATTCATTATTAATAAGATTTTAAAATTTATGGATTCAATATTTGACGCATATTAAGTATTTACGTTTAATGAAATTTTTATAATATTGTTATATCAACAAGGTAATGGACGGTTATAGTTTGAACCTAATACAACAATAACATTTGAAAATGGTTTTTTTTTATCTTAATTACAGGTCCGGATTATTTACATAACCTAAGTCACATGGGTTAGAAAATTACTCTTTGATTATAACGAACACTTACTCAAATTTCTTAACAAAGCTCATTGTTATAAACTATTTATATGTATAAACTTTCAAAAAACTGGACGAGTTAAAAAATTTAAAAGATGTTTGGGGATTTTCTGTTCAACACATAGGCCTATTATTATTTCTAAAAATCCCTTCTGCTCCATGGCTATACTAGGAATCGACAACTTCATTCTCTCCATTTTATTTATAGTCTTGGCTTAATTCAACTGATAGTAAGTATGTTTTTAATCACCTTTTAAATTCAAGGAATAATAAGTATAATTTACACGCTTAACAGGTTGGTTTATTGTTTAAAAGGGTAGTGAATTGTTCTATATTTATATCATTATGTCAGTTACACTTCATAAATTTTTCATTGTTACGTGAAGAATTTTTCTTTGTCTAGTTTTTTGTTATTGAGATTTTAATCTATTATAATAAAACTTTCTGTATTCTCATAGGTGGCATGTGTGTTAACTGCACTATTAAAACGGAAAATTCGAATTTAGTCTCCCTATAGGACTAAGAATTTCTCCACCCTAGCATAATAAAATCGTTTTAATTGTTTCTAAAAACTGTATGGGAGCTTATTCAATAAAAATATAATGAAACCATTTGGACGAAAGATGTTCAGAGGTTCTTATTAAGGGGATTCACTCTCTGGGACTACAGTTACCTACGTCTCTAAAGTTTAAAATCTAAAGTGGATCAAGGCGATAATTCCGGAATATCTTTCAAACGACGTATATTATTTAATGGATTGTTAGGAATGCCATTTTACATGAATGATGCTCTAACGTCATATTTTTCCAAATGAAATTGCGTACGATGCCAACGTGGTAACTGGCTGTATCTGATATATTTTACGTAATATACAAGCACAATTTGATTCAAATTAAACTCAATGCATATCAATAAACTTGATCAATTGTTACTTTTTTCCAAATATTTTATGGTTTAATATGTTTAAACTAAAAACACAAGATTTTTCGAATCACCATTTTTTGTATATTTATAAAATTTCTTTTTCATTTTCTATATGATTCATTAGGCCGGTATGTTGTGTCAAATTTCATTTTTTGTAGTACATTCTGATAGTTTTGTAAACAAAAATCATATTTGTTCTAGGGGTTGCAACTCTTTTTTCAAGTCCTATGGATATTTAAACATATTGGTGTTTATGAAAGTAGCTTTAAGTTTTCTATTTAAATCCGTGGGAGTAACGGAAGGTTCTAGGATAAGTGATGACTAATTCAGAGAGAGAGGGTCTTTGCCTGTTATATATAGAGACTACAGTATTATACCATACACACGTTATAAGGACTCATAGAAAGTTCAAGTGTTTATCACTATTCTCAGAAACCTAAATCGATATAAAGTATCCAGTGGATGATATAAAATTAAAAGCAAGTTATATTCTAAAAAAACCTAATAATTCAAAGTCAGACAGTATAGTGAAATAACAGTGACTAGATTACAAAAACTAACAGTTCCTAGAGGAACTAAATCCTACAAATAAAGATTAACTTAAATCGGGAACCATAGTTAAAGGGTCCATAAATAAATTACGATGTAATTAAATAAAAATATCTATATTACTTACCGATCATCGAGATTCCAAATCAAATTGATGGAAGAGAAGGATGATCAAAAAGTAGCCCGTGGGGCGTCTTTGCGACCATGGAGGTAATGTTAACCTTCGTAAGGTCACCCTAGCGACAAGAAAATCGAAGTTTGCTCGGCTATCTGGAGGGTAAGCGTGGATTATATAACTCTAAGATCCCAATCTTTGACCTCCAATCGCCGCCGCCGATTTTTACATATATCAATCTTTGTAAGTACGGTGCAGAAATTCGGGCGTTGTCCCAAATAGACATAATTCTAGTATGTCAGTAAAACATAAATTTTAATTGGAATTGTAAACTGTTCTATACTTAAATCCTTAGATTACATGTAAAGAAAAAAAATAAATTTACCTAAAAGCCTCTAAAATTTATATTCAAAGTACAATAAAAAAATTATAAATTTTGTTTTTAAAAATGCTAAACTTTATTATAATCTGATTTTAAAAAAAATAATGATAAATGAGTATTTCTATTTTCAATTCGTGTAAGTTGATATTCCTCGTCCTAGTGACGTATAGATGAATACCATTTAAATAAAATGTATCCAATTATAGTTTTTTAGCGCTCTCAATAGTAATAAACTTAATTACTAAATTTTACAAAAACTTTAAATGAAAATATATATTGGTTCAGGATTTGTCGAAGGCTATTTAGCTAACTAATGATTCTCATCTTACAGAATAACTTGTTAAAATCTATATAAAAGCTCATGTAACTATGTTACTTTAGTTAATAGTTTCATTCCCTTATAGTGTGTGCTTCTTTCTAGATTATTCGCGTACTTTAGAATGCTTCATACGTATACACATAATGTTAAATTAATCTATTAAACATAAATTTAAAACTCTGGGGCTAGAAAATTTAAAAATATGTTTAGCATAATACTGAAAAGGTAGAATGGTTTAGTTTGACAAAATAAAACCAGTTAATAACTGTGCTCTAGGGAAAAGTATTTTGTGTTACTAAATCAGAACCTCTCATAAAATAGTAATGTTAAGTATAATGTACATGATATATTTCTATACTACAGCTATAATTTAAATGTTATTAAGCTGGGGACTTAACCCGGGATCGGTAGCGTTATCGTAAGGAACACGAGAGGTAGCGCGTATAGGCGCTCCCTAACATCAGTTTAGTGTGCTTATACAGACTTGTTTTGGCAGTTTGAATAAATTTTATAACATTTATAGTATTCTTATAAATTTTAACATATATTACATCCATTTTATATATATATATATATATATATATATATATATACATAATGTAAATACCTACATTTCTATCTGGTATTACATTGTGACATGATCGGAAACTAGTTTAACTTATTAGAATGTGTTTAATATTACGGTAAATATCAAGAGAGGGATGAAAGTAACACAAGTATTACATTGCTAAGTGAAAGTATAATTAGAATTGTTCATCTAAAATTCATGTCAGTCCAATACAATTTCAATAAAAATAGCTCAAACAAATCGTCAATGACAAATGTTTTCCCCTAAAATGTTCTCTTCAGTCAGTTGTTTGGACTTCTTGGGAAACACATTCACTGCATACTATTTTTGTTTGTCCAGTATGCTCTTTGCAAATAGATTTTCTGCAATTACCACAGCAGACTGAGGTAAATCGGTTCTTTCGTACGGGGCAGTAGGCACACCTTGGTTTCCGCCCGAATGTTTCTGCAAAGATAAAGACACATACCATAGTTATTATAATTATGTTTATGTACTATTAATGATTATAGTTTACATTTATATCAATACTATTTGTTGTTCAATTTAATTTTCTTTGGAAACATAAAGTACGAGTATATTGAGCAATAATTACCTTGTCTCTCATTCCTGACAGGAAGGTCTTGGCCAAGAACGTTTTTGATTGACTGTCTGAGTCCAATTGATAGTACATCGACTGAGGCACGTCTCAAAAGATGTGGTTTGACCAGGTCCATTGCAAGATTGGTGATGAATTTTCTTCTTGGAATTGTATCTCCCGTATTTGAGAAATAAATGATCTGGGCATTGACAGTAGCCAGATCAAGAAGACCACAGAAGATTACTAGAGGCCATCTGTTGTTGACTCTTTTGACACTATAGTCTTTTTTCTTCCTATCAACAACATCAACACCTCCTTTAGTTAAATTATAAAAAGTAATGACGTCTGGTTTGTTGTCATCTCCGGTTTCAGGGTCGATGGTATCATCATCATGTAGAGTGAGAAAGCATAAGAACATTTTTATTTTTCTTGGGCACATATGAAACTAACAAAGTATTATTAGGTTCTTTGCCGAATCCAAACATACTGCTTCCAACTGGTCTTTCCTTGACATTCAAAAATTCTGGTGGTAATTGAGGCTTGTTTTTTCTGATTGTGCCTACTATTGTTGTCCTATGGTTAGCATACAGATCATTGGCAAGTGGAACTGAAGTAAAATAATTATCCATAGTAATGTTCCTGCCAGATTTGTCAATGGGTCGGAATATTCTCTTTACGACTGCGGCTGCAGAATTGTCTGTAGGGTAAGGACATCCGGCTGGTTGTTTACCAGGATAAATTTCCATATTAACTGTAAAAAAGGTTCTGGCATCAACCATCGCATAAATTTTAATTCCATATTTGTCAGGTTTACTGCTGATATACTGGCGGAACATACATCTTCCGCGAAAACCCTCTAACATCTCATCTATTGTTAGGTATTCCCCAGGTGTATAACTTGAATTACAACTACTGACGAAACTCTCAAAAACCTTTCTGATTGGAGCCAGGTAGTCAATTTTTTTACGAGCATTTCGAGTTCCCTTGTCATCGAACCGAATAGCCCTATACAACTGGTGAAAACGTCTTTCACACATTATTGCTCTGAAAAACTCTGGAGCTGTACCATTATGTTTCCCACATTTCTGATGTGTTCAAATGGTTGCTTTTCTTTACACCCAACATGTATAGAACACCAAAAAAGGCTAATAGTTCATCAAAGTTAGTTTGGGGGCAGTCTTTTTCCTTCTTTTGATACGAATTGGCCATTTTAGATAGCTTTGCAGTTGTAAAATATACAATATCATTGTTAGTTTCATCAGAAATAAACAATTTCCAACAATCTACAGCGCTTTTCCGGTTTTTCGCTTCACCTTTTACGCCGGGCAGTTTAGTAATAATATTATTCATAATAGTTTTTCTTTTCTTATTTTGTTGTTTATGTACTTGCCAATTAGTATGCTCGTCCTTTCCAGTATATTGGATTCCAGACGGCTGCATTGTAGCTGTTGCAGGTTGACGTTTCTGGCTTCTATGCTGACTTGAGGGCTGCAATGTGGTTCTGGAAGGTATACACTGAAGAATTGGAGGGTTAGGTGGTTCAGAAATTGGGAGATTGGCTCTTTCATCACTAGAAGAATCATTGGATTGCTCCGTATCAGTATGATGTGGAGAATTTTCAGTAGTAGCGTCACTTTCACAGTCAGAAGCAAAAGTTTCATCAGTAGCGACATCGTTCTCTTCTTCTATCCAACTCAAAAGAACAGAATCACTAGGTCTGTAAGCCATTATAACGTCACTGTAACACTTATCAATAGAACATCACAACAGCGTAAAATTAACAAAACAATAACGCCAAAGGTATCGAGGTTATAGCGCACCTAACACTGCCAGCGACGCGGTCGGTATCGTGGCGAGGCGCAGACTAACAAAGCCGGCGGGGCGCACTTCCCCCTCCCTCTCACAGACCACGTGTGCGTGAATCATCGCATAACAACTTCAAAAACGTGACTCAAATACTCATTTGAGAATAGCTGGAGTTTGAAAAGTTTGAGTCTAAAATTTAGAAAAAATTCTATATAACAAACGTTTTTGTTAGGCGCAACCTAACGACGCTACCTATCCCGGGTTAATAATTGTAACATCATAATTACAATCATCGTTCATTTAAAAATCCATAAAGTAAGTTGCATAAATACTTTATTCAGCAGATAACTTTTTACTCTCATCCAGCAAAACATTCAAAGTTATTTAAGAATTAAAAATTATTTTACAAATCTGTATGTTTGACAAAGTTTTGCTTCAAATTCTTAGTTAAGTAAACTAAGAGAGTCTTGACATTTAAAAGACATAAAAGACGTCAAACTTTACAAAGAAAGTTTTCCTCTTGAAAGTTTTCTAAACAAATGAAACATCTTATACTAATTTTTCCATATCTCCGTCCTTTCGAGGCTGTCAACGTTCATGAAGATCAAAGTCTCTATTATCTTTTACTTTGAGTCTAAGCGTTTCTGTTCTATTTATTGTGAGTTTCACTTGTTACAAAATTACTTATTTTTATAAATTACAGATTCTTTTTATTTTAAATAAATTTCAAAAACTTAAAATTGAATAGATAATGCGAATGTTGACTTCTGCTCTACTCCACGTTCCGCAAATGATATTCAGAACATTTTTACATTGGTTTATAGGCAACCATGATAACTTACTCAAACAAATATACCAATCATATACTTGGTGACCTTTTTAAATTACTGTTAAGAACAAAACTTGATGCTATCATGCTGAATTAAATATAGATCTCAATTATATATTAATTATTAACTGTGATACAACATTTAATTGTGTCTGGTACCTACTTTTTCTTACACTACATAGTGAATTATTTTGGTTCATGTATTCACACATTGGGAATTTTGGCTATGTGGAACTTTGACAGCCTCATATCAATCAGACTCAATGTATCATTTTGCTCAGGTCCCGAGGACATGTTTAATAAGATATTATCAATCTTTAAATTTATAATTCCTATTGTTATGTTATGTCTGTCCTCATATAACTTATTTATAAAAAGATATAAATATCGAGTTGCTTATAAGGAGTGTGACCAACATGCCTAAAACTTACAGATATATTTTTTTTTTTGTACAATATTAGCCTTACATGTGTTTCTTTTTAGTATTTATATACAATTCCTTTTGTTCAACACTCTAGTCCATGTATACGGAGCGTCCATGGTATATTATACAATTCCTTCCTTAAGGTCGGTGATGTGAGATTTACGTTCAAGTATAAAATTCAACGCGACGATTACTTGCAATATATTATCGCGAACTTGGAGATCATCTCAAAATTCTTAAGACAAATGTGTTACACATCTGTCATTAGTGTTATATATTTATCAAACTGGTCTATTATGATAAATTTCAGTGCTCTGGGCCTTATTTATCTTCATGTAATTCCAAAGTTCAGTCCTCTTTTGGCTTTTTCATAGAAATACCTCTTACCAGATATGCAAACATTTTGTATCATGTTAACCTTCTCAAAAAGGAAATTTCCCTCGTAAAAATAACTGTGTGTAGTTGTTTATATAAAGCTGGATTATTTAAAAAAATCAATGACCCATCTCCCCCAATACACATAAAACGGTCTTTTCAATTTATCTCTCAAATTTTATTACATTTTTTACTTTGTTCTTCACGCCTCCGCCTCTGCATTTTGATATTCGTATGACACTTCTTTAATTTTCTTGCCCAAAAACTTAAAGGGTTCCGCTACGAAAACCTATTGGTGGGAGAGTTATTTTTAAATGTTCCTATATTAAGATTGGCGGGGTGATGTGAGGGGGTGGTATGTTGAGAGTCATAACATCAGTAAGATTAAATAATTAGCTTTTTGCGGTTTCATTAAATTTTTAAATATGATTTACGCTTATAATTCTTTTTTAATGCAACATACTTTAGATTCACAGCCACTTTAATTTTACAATCGTCTTACATTAAACTGTGTTGATCGGTTCATTGCCTATAAGATCTCGAGTATTACAAAAGGATATAACTAAAGTCGTAGTTGACGTCTGTATTACTGCACCCGGTATATTTGCGGTGTGTGATGACTACTGGAACTGAGCTTAACATTGACATCATCTAATATCAAACTTCTCTTAGTGACTACATTTTCTCACCAATGTAAGCTTTTAGATATTTTATATTTTATCTGTGGCTTTATGATGATAGAAAAAATTTAACAAAATTAAAAAAAATAAAGAATTGACAGTGGCTACAATATCAATGTATATCTTGAGGACGAATTTATTGGAACTATTTAATACGAATGAACTATTTGTCGTTGATTTTTTTGTTTAAGTGAACCATCGTGACGTTAAAAAAAAAATAAATGCCTATAAATTTTCCAAGAAAACAAATCAGAGATCTAAGGGAGAGAGAGAGAGAGAGAATATCTTATTTTGTCCATTATTTCCCTATGTTATTGGTTATTTTCTGATTTACGGAATTTAACTAAAGTTTTGATATTGTATTTTCTTATTTACTCTTAAACATAATGTTGTGCTACAGTGGGTCGGGACATAACTTAAAATTCAGAAGTTAAACTCTTTTTTCTCATAAACTGTCAACATTTCAAATAAGGCGACATAAATTAATTATAAAGATGAGAGCCTTATAAGCAGGCACTTCATATCAATCCATTTGATATTTGATGCTAATTTTACATAACTGTTGCAATTGTGAATAATTATTCCATTAGTGCTAATAAATGTCTTTAGTTAATTAATGTCTTTTTGGCATTGGAATTTTTTTGTTTTCGTCCGCCTTCAGAACTTATGGTTATGTCTTAAATTACCTTTTCATTCCCTTCTCATTGCAAAAAAACAAATTCAAAAGTCCATGCGAGGATAAGGACCCACAAAACATTTTTTTGCGCCGGCAAATGGTATTGTTGAACGCGATTATCCGCTCTCTATATCACATAGATGCCACTTATCCACATTTAATAGTCCCTAAATTTCATCACTTTTCTTTTTGTTTCTTCTGTTATAACTGTTTATTCGAAACTATGAGTGTTCATTGTTGTTCATTTGTTTCTGAAAAGACTTTCACATTTTTATTGAATTTTAAATAAACCAAATATAACAAAAAGATACGAACAATTTCTATATACTAAATTGTGTTTTTCTCCTTAAGTAAAATAAAATTAATATATTAAATTCAATTTATAAAAGGTTATTTTAGTTAAATTCATTTTCTTAAACATATGGTTTTTTCGTGGAAAATTCATTTTCGGATTGGCGGTTTATGGAGGAAGCTCATTTCATATTTATTTATAATATTATTATAATTCTAATAATTACATTATTATTATTGATTTAAACGTAGAAATATTTCATTATATTGTCTTTGCTCTAAAGATTGATTGAGTGTTATGGAGTAACATTGTTATTGAATGTAATGTAGCTAAATACAAGAAAATAAATAAGTTACCAAATCCCGTTCTTACGTTTACAAAAAGCCGTTATCCTTGGTTTTAATTATTTAGTTTTAATATACTTACCTTATTCGTGAAAAAATCTCGTTTCCTTTAGTTACTGTGCTTTTCCTTGATTGCTGTTTTCTTAATATTCACGTAGACCGAATCCAGAAATAAATGATATCACTATTACTTAAGCATGTCACTTGTATTGTCATTATTGGTATACAGGGAAATAGTTAGTTTTTACTCAAGAATACTCACACTAATACACTATAGACATGTGTGAACAGTTCTTCGTGCCTCAGTATGCGAATCAGGCCGAAAAACTTGTGCCATACTAATGGAATATAATTTAAGTATAAAATAATGTTTCTCAATGAAACTTGGAGATGTGTCACTTACTTGTCACTTAGATCATAAGCATCCATTTAACTACCGCCAAACCGCTACCACTACCATTATAAAAATTAATAAGGCTTGTTTTGGAACAATGCAAATACAAGTAGTAATATGCTTAATATTATATTGTTGTGTACCAATAATCGGTTGTAAAATTAAAATTAGTATCTATAGAAAATACTGAATGATAAATTTAAGTAATACTACTCCAAAAAGATTTGTTTTAGCTTATGCTTTTGCGGGGAAGAGGTACTCGAGATATATGCTGCAATATTTAAAATTTCCTCTGTTGCTATGTCCGAACACGTTTCTATCTGATAATTAAAAAACTATCCTAACAGATGGAATTTTGGAGCTAATAAGCCAACTCAACCGAAGCTTTAATTTCCTATATGTGTTATCTAAGTTCAGAATTTAATATGGTTATAAAGAGATTCTAACTCCACTAGGATCTCGCCCTCGATACCCGAAGCCGTTAGCCTGAATAATATTTACATTGGAGCCTTAAATTGGTAGTTACCATGATTGGCATACAAAAATCATTAGGAGTATTAAAAAATGTTGTAACCTCGAAAACTGCTATTACTCTACATACTTGATTTTTCAACATGTGATTATTTTATTTCTAGAGTAACATTTAAAATTATTAGAACGAAAATTCGATATTCAAAAATCGTTGACAAAATTTTGATCTTTTATTTATTTGTAATTTTGCCTATGGTAAAAAAAAGATGTATCGAATCGTGATGTTTAGCATTTCAAAGGCTCTACCAAATAGTTTCTTCATAGCTGTTACCAGTATGGGAAACTTCATTAAGTCTACATACCCAAAAATGTTGTACCTGTGATTTTTGTAACGTGGCCAACCATGGAATTTGGACCTATGCTAAAAATATCTCAAAATGTTACACTTTACATAGGGAAATCCCCAATGACAGGCAGAGCCCACTCCGTAATCAGATGTTGGGTTCCACATCTTACCAATGGCAACATCTTACTTGGTTGATTGGTATCTAAGTAAGAGTATGAAAATAAATGTAGTATTTTATATCCTAATATTATGGCAAGAGAAAACAAAACCAAATACATTTATTATACAACCTAACCATCTACGGTGAACTCAGCCACAGAGCGCAGTAACGATAGAATAGTCTTCGTGTACTACTAGTCAAGACTCACTCAGAATAGAATAGCCATAGTGAAGGTTGTTTAACTACACGTATTATAACCCTAGAACAGTCATACAGTAGAGATAGTTTTATAATAACAAAGGACTATTTTATTCTTAAGATCAAAAACAATAAAAGGTTCGAAGGTTATTACAAGAAAACATTTACCTCACTATGTAAAATTTATTTGTAACGAATACCATTTAAGTTACTTTAAATAAGAAAAGAACTTTGTTCAGGGGCCGTTGTTTAGTTATATAACTATTTGCTTACGCGACTTACCACATATTTTGGTCCTTTTAATTTTGCGTGTTATTGTAATTGATGCAGAAAAAAGACAGAACGGTGTCGTGGTTTTGTGACCCGTCGAGCGATTAGAAGAAAGTTCGAGCGTAGAGATATACAGTTTTATTTGTAAAAGTTCTCCAAAGGAGTTTCAAACTTCTAAGGAAAAGTATATATGTTTATAAAATCAAAAAAATTAATAGCTACTATGGTTTTTACAAAATGACAGTTTCTGAAAAAAAAGTTTGAATTGTCTTGCTAATATTATGAAAAGGAACAGTTAGCAAAAAAATTAATTACTTACACCTTCTATAGTTACATAATAACAAATGACTCAATTGTTTAGGTAGTTTCGAATTTAAAAATTCTTTAGGCCTTATAATATTAATTTTTTGGTCATGAAAGTTAATGTGTCCCCTTATTTGTTGTAATATAAGAATGTTATCAACACAAAGAACTATTCTCTCATGCACGTGTTTTTTATTTTTTAAAAACTTTGTTTCTAAGGTAGATTTTGGCAACTCCGTTTTTATGTAATTTGTATGTATACGAAAGTATGAGTATGTGAAAAAAGATGCGAGAGTTTCTCATATCAAACTAGCTGTGTCATTACACCTGTTATGACATTGAACATGACGGCCTTGAAAAGCCTTAAAACATCTTTAAACATTCAAAAATTTTGGATTGTAATTCACATATTATTTGGGTACCTTAATCAGTTATTGTATCTAACTATTCTCTTTTCAGGTTTTTTATTTGAAGTTATTTTAAAACTACTGATTGATCTGTATAGTAATTTTAACTAACTACCGTATACAAACTCTTAATTTAACTGAATGGACAGTAATACGTATGTCAGGGAGTTTTGGTTTTTTCTCTCACAGTTTTTGATTGCAGGCAGGTTGTAAAACGATAAGGCTTCGGATACATGGCTTGATCATATTATTATGGTAACGACATGGAGCAAGGGTTAAGGAAGTTTTGGTTCCAGAATCCAGACTCCCTGCAGCTGGGATAAGTATCTTACCAAGATATTTGATTTATTAGTAGAAGTAAGTTTAGATGGAGACATTAAATGTTAAGATAGTTGATATATAAAACAGTATGAGTTTAGGTCAGAGATTTGATTGTATAAAAGAACAATTAGATTGGGTAGGGAGCTCCAAATTACTGAGTGCAAACACAAATATTAATTGGAATCAATTGTTTTGATCAGCTGGGTGTCACTACTGATGACCAAAGTCAAAGTACTTAGTGTTCTTAGGGGATATAGGCAGTGTCTATGTTGATAAGTGGGGTTTCCTGTTCCGGGACTGTGGATGGTTTTTGGTTTTTTAAATATGTAATTTAAAGGAAAACCCTGTCATGTACACTTGGTTTTTTCTGTATTTTGCTAATATTAGGAGCTCTATGATGTATGATTCGTGTTGATAGAGATGCTACTCTCTCTCTATAAAACAATATATGTATAGAACAAGAAATTTTGATGGATTATTTGGGGAAGAGGAGATATAGGAAATCTTACGAAAATAGCTGGGTTATGTGTTAAGAGGCAAGACTAAGAGATGTATAAGAAAACCAATATTTTTATTAAATCCCTCAATTTCAACAGACCGGACAAGTCTAATAAAACAGATAAACAGATCGGTTGTGAGGTCTGTTGTGAAAAGCCAAGGTGCTGGGTTTCGTAAAACATTACTGATAAGGGCAGTTGAACCAAAGGTTCAACCTGAACGAGTGTTGAATAGGTTTTTTTTTTTGATAACGATTATTTTTGTTTGGTGTTTGACAATGACATAGATATTTAACTTGGTTGGCTATGTTATTGCAAGTCTCGCAAAAATGAATCCCACTATCGTGGAATTATTTTGTGTTCAGGGAGATTTTCAGACCAAGGAGCAAAGTTGGTCATGGCTCTGGAACTACAATTTCGTTCAAATGCGGTTTTTAGATCCCAGATGGAATTTATTGTTAGAAATTTTGTTATATAGATGATTTACGACTGTATAAAGCATGTATTCCTCGTGTTGTTGTCACTCATATTGAACTATCTTCCAATCTTGTAACAATGTGTAACCTCTAATGAGTGGAAGAGAAAGCTAATGCACGTTTTTGCCCCCTGCCAATAAAAGTATCTAAGTCCATTAGAATGGTAAGCTACTTTTTTGGGAGACTAACTAAAATATATTGTGTGGTATTGGGGGGAGGAAGGTTACTTGCATAAGCTTGTTATACTGTCGCGTGCAAATAATAAATGGTATTTGTACTAACAAAATTTTGATATTATTTATCGCGTTACTTTCTCTATATAATTTACATGTCTGGCTACAGAATGTAATCTCACCTACAGCACCACAAACATGCCATTGGTAATTAAAGATGGACTGGTATGATATTATGAGGGCTAGTGTTAATAGACATCCTTCACACTCCTCTATACTGTGCTCATGCTGGTTAGATTTCAGCAGAGCATTCGACTGTGTTAGCCCCACTCATTGCTTGATATCCATTTTGTAACAGTGCTGATAATTTTGGTGAATAAATGTTCTGTTAAAAATGGATATTTACATTCTTATTTGTCTAACCGACGCTGCAAAGGGGTAAATTTAAAAAAAAATCACATGAGGGATCTACATCTAATTGGGTAGGTGAGTGAATACAGTCAGGTTGATACCCCAGAGGCTCATCATTGTTCCGACTTTGTTGTTTACAGTCTGTTTACATTAAATAGAATAAGTGGGGAAAATCTTTAATTTTTTGTAGTTATCGATGTTTGTAGATGTCAACGAATGATATGCAATCCAATATATATCGCATTGTTGATAAGATTAAATAAAGCTCAACTCCCATACAAATTACTAACTTGCTAAAATTGTTGGATTTAAAATCACAATCTTGCTATTCGTGTGTTGTAAGATGTCCATGGCTTTGAACCTCAACACAGCAATCTTATAATGTGCTAAGAACCAATTATAATTGGAGAGACTAAAAAGAATTGCTTTTCGAAATAGTTGTTGGGGCGGGAGAAAAAACAACATAGGAAGTGGCCTCCCATAGTCAAAAATTAAGCCTCAAATAAAGTGTGCAATCGATTTATAAAAGCAGCTTGAAAGAGGATGTTGTTAAATCCTAGGATTAAGATGTTAAAATAGTACATTTATGTTGGAATAAATCAGGTTGGAAATACGTTGACGTAAAAAGACTTTATACAATGTGTTATAACCACAAATTTAGGACGTTCTTCGATTTCAAAACCTTGTTTGGAAGTAAAAAAAACAAACTTGTCATTAGGCACATAAATATTTTCCTATGGTATTGTATTTATGGCATTGGACAGCATATTGTAATATCAATGGGGAAAAGCTAAAAATAATAAAATTTGCAAAAAAAGCCCACCCCCAAAATATCTTGTAATACGTTTTACATTTTTAATTTTAAAATAATGATGAGCATTGATAACAACATTCTACAAGCAGTTTTAAAAATGGTTAAATAATGAGAGGAAAGACGGGAACTTGGTGTAGTTGAAATTTAGTTATTACAAAAAATTTTATAAATACAAATAAACACAGGGGGGGGACTATTTGGGTATTAGAGGCGAGAGCTTTACGGCATGTAGAATGCGAGTGCATAGTGTTCAGGGTTAGAAATACGAGGGTATTGGGTGAAGAAACTCATTTTGCAGTTTCCAATCCACAGACAACTGTAGTGTACCAATAAGTCATTTTATTGTCACAGTTTCAATTAAGACTGATACATGGGGGGGGGGGGGGGGGGGGGGGGGGGGGGGGCGGGGGCGTGGGGAGGGGGGGGGGTCAGTCGGGGGGTGAGGGGGGAGGGCCTCGGAACATGATATAAAAAAGGCTGAAAAAGAGGAAGATTTTGGTGGGCGAGGGGAAAAAAGGTTGAGGTAAATTCATTATTACGTTAGGTATGAGTAGACTTTAATATATTTAATAAGTATTCTTTATTTGCATGTAGTTAAAGTAATATCTTGGAATGTAAGAAAATACTAGGAGTTAAAAATCAATAAAAAAGAAAAAGTGTAATTGACAAAAGTTTTGACTTTGTGAGTTAGAATGATGCATGTAGCGGATATAAATATAAATATGCATGTGCATGTGTGT